>NC_136482.1:10881562-11026562 GCF_053919585.1 Euprymna scolopes | reverse complement strand
TAAAGTACATTTATTTAGTATGATTTCTAAAGATTTATATGTAATACATTAATTTAAAATCTATGCTACAATAAGTTTAAAATCCAATTTTACCGAATAAAACCAATTTTAGCTTTTACAAGTTTACTAAAGTTTTTTGTTTTACATATAATCAAAATCTAAGTTTTTTTCTTTTCCACTAACCCAGTTTATTAGGAGTCCTTTCATTCTATGTATAACATTTTTAAAGATTCACTACTCACATTTAGACATGTTATTTCTGAGTCATGAATTGCCCGGAGAATGTGGTAGTTTTCTGCATTACAGAGCGAGTATTGACTTAATTCGGGGGTGTATGCTGGTTTGTGCTCGATTTTTCTCCATTTTATGGAAAAGGGTGTATCCTTTTGTTTTAACTCCCACACCCGGGTAGCTAATGCTGTATTTATCCTTGTTCTAGCTTTAAAGGAGCTCATGTGCGCATAGTATCTTTGCTTAAATTGGACTAATGTCATACCTATATATTTTTCCGGTATGTTTGTAGATTGATCCGTTATTGTGGCCTCATAAACAAGGGATTCAGATTTAAAATTGGCCTCCAATGGGCAACTATTTTTGGTCCTGCAAGAGCAGTCAGTGTTACGTATCTTTTTTGGTTCCTTAGATATGATCGACTTTATTGATGGAGTTGTTGAGTAACTAACTTTCATAATATTTCTAGTAAAAATTGTATGCTGTTTGTGTTTTTTTCTGGAAAATGCTTATCTAGAAGTCGAAGACAAAAATAGTTTTTGTATTCAATGAAAACTAATGATAAATGGGGCCTACATTCTTTGCAATAGTCCTGGCAATGTCCTTAAGGCATTTGTTTTAATCTATTTAATCTACGAATGTTAAACCGAGAGTAAAACCTCTCTCAGGTAGGGTGGGATTATTCATGGCTGTTGATGTTTCTTCTTTCCAAATTACAATAAAATTTACACGGCGTTCTTTAATTTTTAATGCAGTTCACTATTTTCGGTTAATAATTTTATTTCCCACCATTAGTTTCTCCAAAAATGGACTTCTTTTGTCGCCATAATTGTTGCCTATAGCCGGTTCTCAGACATATCATTCTATGTTAAACAAGCGATTTCGTTTCCTATATTTGCTATTCCTGCCTTAGGTTGAGCAATCCTTACTATAATACGCATTCCGGTGAACGCTGTTTCCCTCCTTATCACCACTCATGTAACCAGACCGCCGTGTTTTCTATTTGAATTCAACTTTTCCAAACAACAATTGCCCACGGTCCAAGGACGTCTCAAGATCTTCTAGGATCATTATTGGAGAGAATTTAAATTATTGTAAGCTACATTTATACAAGAGTATAAAGAAATGTAATACTTCAGCTCAGCTTTTTCGTCAGTAACAAACACCTGCAATCCTTTTTCCTAAAGAACGATGACATAACGAAATACATCTATTTTTTATTTATCAATACACGATGCGAAACCGATAGCGATTATCAGTCTGTTTGGCTCGTACAGTTAATATTTGGTTGATCAGCTTCTATTAAATATTTTATAATTATCTATATTAGATTTATCTTTGTCTGTCCCTTCGACATTTTTTCGGTAACTAATGAATAAAGGAATCACAGTATTACATTTACTCTAGAAGTTTTCTCGGAAACTACTGTGCCGATGTAGGTGAACTTTTGTATGAACCTTTGCTTATATAAGTTGCAACGAAATATCTTTCGATGCATAGTTAGGGTCGATAATATTAATACCACACTTACTCTAGAAGTTTTTTTTTTCGAAAACTACTCGACCGATCTGACTCAAATTTTGTAAGGGATTTCTTATAAAGTGCAGCTAAGTATTATGGTATCTATTCGACGCACAGTAAGGGATAAATAGAGATTAGTATTTAATGCAAAGAAATGAGCACAATTGTAATCACGCTCAACCATCAATCTGGCATAAAGCACTGATTTTAAGTGCTACGGTTGTACGTGTTGATTTTTTAACAGTGAAAATGTCTGCCATAGTTATACTGTTTGATATTTTTCTCACATATTTCAATAATCACTTTTTTCTGTTTGTATATTTTAATTATTCATTTTGTTCATTATTATAGAATGTATTTTATTAGACAAATGTGTCCACAATAGATAATCTTAAAGGCGTTGTTGTACCATAAGCAAACCAAATCAAAATTGTGAACATCTAAAAAAAAAAAAAAAACGTGAAGAATTTACTGATCACGCATTCCATCTTTCCCTCATTCGTTTATTTTATTAAGAAAAATAGATTTCTTTCTATTCCGTTATGTTTGGTCAGATTTATTTGCAAATATTGTCCAGGGCTTCTGATCGATTGAGTAAATTGTGCAACTTGATTGGAAAAGTTCGGTGTCGACTGACTGATTTAATAAAGCATATAATACTATGAGGTTGGCGTTGAAATATACATAGAAAAGTGCTTCCCTCGGTATAGACTTTTTAACCTTTGCATATTATATGTTTTACGGCGTATCGACCATTTTTCGAATATATTTATTATTACATACGATTCTAAGGGTTAACTAAACACTAACTAATGCATCCAAAACCAAGCTTCTATCTTTACAGCATCAACGCTCTGATCCCCAGGGATGCTGGGAAAATGGTGGGGTCCTTCTACCGCTCCAGAAGATATCTCACTACTAATGCATTTCTCTTTTTTTTCTTTTTTTTTTTTTTTTTACACAGTGATCACCACTTATCAGGGCCCGGTAGCCACTCAGAGAAAGGGTTATTGCAAGTACATTAATTTAGTGAGGAGATTTGCTGAAGTGTTTACTCAAGGGGGCGGTTAATTAGGAATTTGTTAACATTGGACTTGAAGACATCCAAGTTGTAGTCCGGAGGGAAGCAGGCAGACGGAACAGAGTTCCACAGACGTGCAGTTCTAGGAAAGAAGCTTTGTTCATGGAATCCGCGTTTTGATTTAGGCACAGATAAAGAGTGGGGGAAATTTTTTACAGTGGATTCAGCTAGACGGGTGTTTTTCGTGAAAGATTGGCGAGGGGGGACCAGAGACTGGAGTTCAGACGAGCATCTGCCATGGAAATAACGATAAAACAAGGACAGGCTCGCAACGTCTCTTCTGTGGGAGAGAGGTTGCAGGGTAGAGAAAAGGGCATCCCCCACTAAGCCACGAAGTCTATTTTGTACTCTGTCAAGGCAGGATAGGCTGTTTTTAGCAGTTTCTGCCCAGATATGGCAACAATATTCCATCCTTGGACGTACTTGGCTTTTATATAGATAGAGAATTGCATCATTAGTGAGATATCTTCTGGAGCGGTAGAAGGATCCCACCATCTTTCCAGCGACCTTGGCAACAGACTTGATGTACGTGTTCCATTTCAGATCAGGAGTAAAGGTCAAACCCAGAAGCTTACCCAGACGAGAGCCATCCATCACAATTGATGCCAGTTGGGGATCAGAGCGTTGATGATGTAAGGATAGGAGTTTGGTTTTTGATGCATTAAAGGTAACCAGCCACATCTTCCCCCACTGAACCACGCGCTCGAGATCAGAGGATAAAGAATCAGAGAGAACTTTGTCATTTACAGCCTTTGATGTGTTGTCGTAGATGGTTGTGTCATCAGCATAGATGTCAACGAATGATTTAAGTATGTGTTTAGGGAGGTCATTGATGTAGATCAGGAAGAGAGTTGGGCCCAGGATTGACCCCTGGGAGACTCCAGCATTTATATTGCAGGCCTCCGATTTTTGTCCATCGACCACTACTCTTATGAGCCTATCGGAGAGAAATGATTTAATGATTGAGAAAACATTTCCCGTTATACCGTAGCTGGAAATCTTGTGAAGTAGACCCTTATGCCATACCTTGTCAAAGGCCTTTGATATGTCAAGAGCAATTGCCCTAGAAAGGAAGCCTTTGTCAAGAGATTCACTTATCCTGTGGGATATAAACGTCAGCACATCTGCGGTAGATCTTGCAGAGCGGAAACCATATTGAGTGTCACTAAGAAAGTTATTCCTGCTGAGGTGGTTGACTATTTCTCTATTTAATATGGATTCCAGCAACTTACTCATAACACAGAGGATACTTATAGGTCTGTATTGAGAGGGAGATGACTTATCACCTGAATTCTTAAATATAGGGCAAACTGAAGAGGTCTTCCAGGGAGTCGGAAAGCACTTCTCCTTAAGGCAGCGCTTAAATAGTTTCGTAAGTATGGGGGCAAGTTCTGGTTGAAGCTTTTTTAACACTATAATTGGGATGCCATCAGGGCCAGTTGCTTTACTGGAATCTAGGTTCTTTATTAGTTTGGCGACCTCCTGCACGGATATTTGTATGTTACCTAGCTTGTTCTGTGTTATAGGAGGAAATATGGGGAGTTGATGGCCTTCGTCGCATAGGGTAGAATTAGCTGCAAAGTTCTTTGCAAATAGTTTGGCCTTGTCTGACGCTGACGAGATGACCTCTGGTCCATTGATAATGGTTGGTATAGAACGCACACTTCTGTTCAGGATTTTATTTGTTATTTGCCAAAACTGGTGGGATCCAAGTCGCTGATCAGCTACCTTGGATTTAACAGACTGGGCATATTGCTCTCTTGCATTTTTGATTACTCTTTTACAGTGGTTGCTGGCAGACCTGAAAGCAGCTTTAGTTTCAGTTCATCTATTACGTTGGTAGCTATGGAAAAAGTGATTTCTGTGCGCGATAGCAGCAGCACATTCTGGGGAGAACCATGGCTGGCTGTTAGGTTTTTGTTGGAATTTTTTAGATGGTATGAATTGGTCTATGCCTACAATTAACCATTCGGTCAGTTCAGATACTATAGAGGACACATCCTTTTTGAACATGGAGTGCAGAGGCAAATCAGATATGAATGTACGGAAGCTATCCCAGTCAGCCATAGAGTATCGGTATACAGTACGGTGAAGGGGTACGTCTAGGGGCTTCTTACATTTCGTTTTTATCTTAACTGATACGACGGAGTGGTCGGAGGATCCTAGAGGAGAATGAACAGAACATGAACATAGCTCAGGGGAAGTTGAGAGAAAAAGGTCTAAGAGGCTTGCATATTGACCGGGTGTATCGGGCACACGGGTGGTTTCGCGAACAATCTGAGTGAGATCATAAGCAATGGCAAAATCATGACAACCCCCCCTCATCATCTGTCTTATTAGAATGGGTCAGCCATTCCACGTTATGGACGTTGAAGTCACCACATATGTGGATGTTAGCCGTATGTGGTCTATTTTCTCAGATATGCTCTTAAAGATAGTAACTCCGCTGTTGTGGGGCCTATAGAGGGCAAATATAAATGCAGTCGTGTTAGCAAGTGCAACCCTGAAGCACATATAAGGTAAATTAGGATCTTCTCTAGAGATATCCTTGCCACACGCGATTCCATCCTTAATGTAGGCACATATTCCATGCCCATGGCGATCTTGGGGGTCAGATTTAGCTGTTAAATTTGAGTATCCGTTAATTATGAACTCGTCTAGGGTAGTGGTCGGTCCTATTCCAGTTTCACTTAGAAATAATATGTCCGGTTTCGTCTCCTGTAATTGGGTTTCAACCTCTGGAAGGTTGGAACGTAGACCCCTGATGTTGGAGAAGGAGACCTGGTAGTAGGGGTCTACGTTGAAAGATGGGGTTCTAGATTTAATCGAGTTTTTATTCTGGATATATTTCATGTTGAGGTTTGGGGATTTGTGGAATAGGTCGGCATACTTGGTTAGAGCAGTACAGAGAGGGAAAGTAAGAGAGAAAAAGACAGGAATTTTTTTTTTGTAGCACACGAAAAGGTAAAGCCGTAACAATTACCCACTACTATGGCATCGAGAGGCCCCACCAGAGACTACTGCATGATCCAGATCCACTCACCAAATGGCAATACAGCAGTCCCAGTACTTTGCGCCTGCTGATAGGACAGCCTCCTTAGTGGTTAATCCAAGGTTCGGGTCCCTGACTATCAGGCGGATAACGTTTACCTCCACCACCCTTACTAGTGACATAGCCACAAGGACAGACAGAGACAGAAAAGTTTCCGACATCTCAGACTACTGGTCACCAAGTACTACCGACCTTTAAGCAGCTTTTTCTGCACCCTTTGTCAGAAAAATCACTCATTGAATGAGAACTGAATGACAAAATAGGAGAAGCGAGAGTTACTGGAGCTGCCGATAACACATCCACTGTATTATCTACTCTCCATTAAAAAAAAAAATGGGGGGGATGGGGACAAGTGACTTATCTATATCTAAGTAGTAAGTCCGGTACTTAGTTAACAATTCATGACACTTTTGATGATAATGTCCCCCCATATTAATTGGTGGAAGTGTCGTTATCTATCGAGTTTAAATCATTAGAGTTTCATCTTATAAATTAATTAAAATCCAATAATTAACTATTATTAATTTGTAAAGTCGGCATAATATTACTTTACATTCGAGTTTAGACAATTATTCAAGGTTTTACTTTAGGAGGTTCGTTTTCATGAGTATCTGTTTCTTTGCACTGTAATATATTTCGAATGTACTTGAACATAAGGCTAACTATATGAGATGGTTTGATTTGCCAGCAAGAAGAAGGAATTTACAATACATGCAAGCTTGCAGTAAAAGTATATATTAAGTATACTACTTAAATAAAGTGTTAAAGAGCATCTCTCCTCTCTCTCTCTCTCTGGCTCTTTCATACTCTCTCTATTTTCTCTCTCTGTGTCTCTATTAGATAGTAGATCGAGAGAGAGAGGGAGAGGGTGGGAGGAGGTCAGAGAGATATTTTTGTAGTAAATCCACGTTGTAGGAAGTGACGTTTCATCTAACCGGATGTCATGTGATGCTACGTGGCAAGGTTGATGAAACGTTGAGTCTCTCAGAAGATGCCAAGCCGAGCAGAAGTCTAAAATGGTTCTCTCCTAAGTAAGGGGGAGATGCGCGCCCCAGACGTGGGACGTGGTAGGTACCCACAGTGGAGACCATCGATGGCGACATCTGCAGATCATGCCTGGGAGAATAAAAGGTTGAAAACCCAACATCTGTCTTCATCTTGTGTATTCCGGCAAAAACAACAAGAGAGCTCCACCCAGATGAAGACTCTCCCAGAGCAGCAAAACCAGGTATGAACTTCTATATATAAACACATACATCCACAACAAGTGTCCTAACCACCAGTCAAACGGTTTAAGGGATCTTGGGTCCCGTTCTCTCGTCTCTTAACACTTGTAATATCTCTCTCATCGTCGTAAACTTTTTCTCTTCATTAGTAAAATGGACACGTCATCACCAGGGTACCAGTATCCCTCAAGTAAAGTGTCAAAGTCCAAATCCGTTTCTTCTTCCTCCCTTATGTAACATATATGTTATTTTGTGCCGTTGACCTTCTTGCCCCCGCATGGGGCATATATATCGAAACCTGGATTGCCACGGACATAACGAGAAAAAGAGATAACGAGGAAAAATAAAGACAAGAAGAGAAATTGAGGAAAAAGGAGGGAGAAAAAACGGAGAAGAGACAGTGGAATAAAAAAGAAAGAATAGTGAAAATGAAGAGAAAAAGAGAATAAATGAAGAACAGTGAAAAACGTGTAGAGAGAGAGAAAGATAGAGAGAGAGGAAGGAAGAAGAAGAAAAAATGATTCAGTTATGTGTTGAAAAAGATAGCAAAGGCATGAAGAATACCATACGCATTTAGAAGAAAATTAAACTCCAAAATTAAAAATACGCTGTAAGCTTGGAAAACGACTGAAAAACAAAAGAGAAAAGAAATTAATTTACCATATTAAAAATAAAAATAAAATTGAAAAACACAGAGAAAGAATTGAAAACACGGAGAAAAAAAAAACGTATATATGTATATTTAAATCGACAAGATACCACAAACGAACATTTGTTTTAAGCAAAATGACATCGAGCTTGTCCACAGTTTATAAACCTGTCAGTCATTTGACATTGTTGAATTTAGCAAAGCGTTACAAAAATAAGGGACAGTGAACTTTTAAATGCATTCGGAATAGCAAGATGTCATTTTAGATTTGAAAAAAAAAAAAAAAGAAAAAAAAAATTACACTATTGTCGAAAGTATTAGGTGAAATAAAAATCAGGTTGGTGATGTGGCATCCCTCCGGATTAATTTTAAGTAAATTATAATTATATGAATAGAATAGAAGCGGACCTTGTTAATTTAATTCTGTGGTTAATTGTAAAAGAATAATGATTTTTTTTTTAGTTTCAGAAAACCCTTGAACTTTGCTTACGTGGACAATTTGATCTGTGATAATTTTGTTGAACTTTGCTGAAAGTTGTTAGTTATAAGTGAATTAATTAAGTATATATTAATTAAGTATTATTGAATATTGTTAAGTATTGTTGAGTTGCCATGTGTATTTTTCTGTATTTCTTTTTCTGTACTTTTGTTATCTTGTATTTGTATAGCAGATGGGGGCATCGATGGTCTTGCCACGTGGTGTCAATGTAATTTAATTTTTTAAAAATAAGATGATGACAGGATAGAGGTATATCAATTATCAATAATAATTTTTGAGATAACGGGATTATGCAAGGAAAACATAAATGAGAATTTTAAAATGGGATGATGTCGGAAGACAAAAGAATAAGGAATAAGGATTTTTTTTTTATCGAAATACAGTAGTTGGACAGGCAGACGGTTTGCTGGATTATGAGTAATGAGGTCAGGAAGTCAGTCGGTATTTATTCTAGTTTCGAGGTGGTCATGTATACATATTTTTTTTTTTTTTGTTGTCTTGTTCTTGTAGTCTCGACAGATTTTTTTTGTTCCGGATGCGTAAGTCGGTGGAGGGCGGTACAGAACGTCCTCGTAATAAATTTTAAAAAAAAATCCATATTTTGGTAGGTGCTCAGGGAAGCACGAGATAGTTATAGAGAAATGGGCGATCTCTGTAACTAATATGGACAGTCGGAGGACATGTCCATTGTGTGTTGACCACACAAATGTAAATGGGGTAGAATAAATAAAGGTGTTGACCACACAAAGGTAAATGGGGTAGAATAAATAAAACCGACTTGATTACTCTTGGACCAATTAAGTATAGTCATAGAGGAGGTAAATTAATTAAGAACATTTGATGTGAAATGGTGAAGGTTTGGGATGGGATTTTTTTTTTGTTGTTTTTGTGCTACCTAGGAGTAAAGAAGATTGTCCGTAAATCCTGAGATGTAAGTAGGAGGCAGATGGACCTCGATTTTGTGTTTTATTGTTGTTCGGCTAGGAGCCGTGAAATTATCGACCACGAGTAGTGTCGACCGGGAGCAAAGGATGCTCTGGAAGTCCCGAGATGGGTACGAAGAAGCCATGGGGTCATAAAGGAGTTTGACCTTGAAGAGCGCAGGGTAGCGCTACATGGCAATTTTATTGTTGTATTTATTTAATTTTGAGTTTATCGATTTATCGTAGGACAGTCTTCTTGCCAGCGGGTAGCGTATGTATTCCCTCCTTAGTTTAGTTAGTTAGTTATTAAAAATGTATGGCTTTGCCATACATTTTGATAAAAAAGGGGTGGAGGAAGAATTTTAGAAGTAAAATGTTACCCTATTGTGAATTAAAGGTACCAAATTAAAAAAAAAAAACCATGCTGGGTGAATTTAATTGGTATTATTAAATTAAATTATTTTGGAATAGATTTGGTTGGTTTAGTTATATTTTAGGGACGTTTAGCGCGTAGTTGCATTTTTTTCATGAGAATTACAAGGCGATTAGGCTGTAGAAAGCAGTTTTTTCTGTTGTTTTATTTTTTTTTATAAGCCACGGTATTGTCACAAATTAGAAAATTTGGCAGGGGAAATACTATTTTAGAGTAATGAGAACCCTGTTAAAACAATACTAGTGGTTCCAGTGAGTTGGAAGATGCCACGTAGGCCCAAGCAACGGCAATAAGTCTTGTCCAACAAAAGTCTGGCGTGCGAGGTCGCGATAATTCCTCAGGGTACGGAGCGACTGGACAGTCGGTACCAAGCCTAATCACGGGGAGATAGAAGAAAGGGAAAGATGCAGATTACGTAAGGGACAAGATAGAGCCTTATTATTTTTTTTTATTTTTTTAGAGGAATGTGTGAGGGATATCTGGGTTGGAATCTTGGGACTTGCTGGGAATACGGAAAAATCACAAAGGGAAAGCTACTTAGTTAGAAATCGATGCGCAAGTAAGCTTTGGCGCATTAGTTAGAGAGTGATGATTCCGTATCTTGTCGGGTTCCAGGAACTCAAACAGGCTCCGAGTGAATCAGTGTGAAGGCGTATCTTGGCTTAGACCAACCAAGGGAGTTAGTAGAAGAGCTTTGTGAAGTCCCGAAGTAGTAGATTGAATAGAACAAAGCTCCAGTAATAGGACCACTCAGAGAAAGACGTCAGGGCATTACAGTAAAGGAAAAAAAAAACTGGGACTTAGGCCTATGCTGAAAGTCGAGAACGCGAGTGGGATGGTTGGGTCGGTAGAGCATCAGACTTTTAATCTGAGGGTCTGGGGTTCGAGTCCCCATGCGATAAAGCTACCACCAACATGGAGCATCCGACGTTCTGGTCGTAATTGCGATATGCTGGCCCCATTTCGAAAAAGTGATCGAAAATGGAGTCTCCATTTGTTTGGCCAAGTGGTCCAAATAAAGAGTCAGTGGAAAATATCCAACAATGCGACCGCCTAGACAAGATGTATATCTGCAAAGCTGTATCTTTGTCTAACTTGGAAGCAAGTTAATGTCGAGGAGGGACTTTCGAGAAGCAGCAGAAGGGTTGATAGTGTTGTAGAAGAGTACTGGTGCCTGATCTTTCTTGGAAAAGGGGTGAGTCCGGAAAGTGAAAAAATAAAGATGTACTTCGGACATAATTATTTTTTTAGTTAGTTAGTTATTAAAAATGTATGGCTTGCCATACATTTTGATAAAAAAGGGGTGGAGGAATGTTAAAGAGCATCTCTCCTCTCTCTCTCTCTCTGGCTCTTTCATACTCTCTCTATTTTCTCTCTCTGTGTCTCTATTAGATAGTAGATCGAGAGAGAGAGGGAGAGGGTGGGAGGAGGTCAGAGAGATATTTTTGTAGTAAATCCACGTTGTAGGAAGTGACGTTTCATCTAACCGGATGTCATGTGATGCTACGTGGCAAGGTTGATGAAACGTTGAGTCTCTCAGAAGATGCCAAGCCGAGCAGAAGTCTAAAATGGTTCTCTCCTAAGTAAGGGGGAGATGCGCGCCCCAGACGTGGGACGTGGTAGGTACCCACAGTGGAGACCATCGATGGCGACATCTGCAGATCATGCCTGGGAGAATAAAAGGTTGAAAACCCAACATCTGTCTTCATCTTGTGTATTCCGGCAAAAACAACAAGAGAGCTCCACCCAGATGAAGACTCTCCCAGAGCAGCAAAACCAGGTATGAACTTCTATATATAAACACATACATCCACAACAAGTGTCCTAACCACCAGTCAAACGGTTTAAGGGATCTTGGGTCCCGTTCTCTCGTCTCTTAACACTTGTAATATCTCTCTCATCGTCGTAAACTTTTTCTCTTCATTAGTAAAATGGACACGTCATCACCAGGGTACCAGTATCCCTCAAGTAAAGTGTCAAAGTCCAAATCCGTTTCTTCTTCCTCCCTTATGTAACAAAAGTCCTAACTTTATCTATTCTATTAGAATAATTTCCGGCATTTTTTTCTCTGTATAAAAGCCAAGTACGTCCAAGGAAGGAGTACTGCTGCCACATCTGGGCAGGAGCTGCTAAAAACAGCATATCCTGCCTTGACAGAGTACAAAATAGACTTCGTGGTTTAGTGGGGGATGCCCTTTTCTCTTCCCTGCAACCTCTCTCCCACAGAAGAGACGTTGCGCGTCTGTCTTTGTTTTATCGTTATTTCCATGGCAGGTGCTCGTATGAGCTCCAATTCCTCGTCCCCCCCTCGCCAATCTTTCACGAGAAACACCCGTCTGGCTGAAACTACTGTCAATAATTTTCCCCAGTCTTTATCTGTGCCTAAATCCAAACGTAGATTCAATGAGCAAGTAACTAAGACACTCTATCAAACCCCCAAATACTAATGATTACTACAATACTATCTCATTGATTACTGTACACGCAATAACCCTTATCCCTGAGTGGCCTTCGGGCCTTGATAAGTGGTGACCCCCATGAAAAAAAAACAAAAAAAACTGTATTTCCACTCATAGCAGGAGACATTGAAGGTTTCAACTTTTCAGAATTATATAGTATTTTATTGCATTATTTAAATTCGATTTCATAGGGACAACGATCTCCATTTCGAAGAGCACGTACCCACAATAATTTAGCATACGTATCAGAGAGCTATAAAACATAACTAACATCTACATTGGCAGAGGAAAATCTCTGATCATACTAAAATATTGTTTCGTACTAACACCGAATCATATTTGAAAAAAATATTTGTAATTATCTAAACAAGTCAACTATTTCTCACTTAACCTTTTCATTGGATCTCTTGACACAAGACATGAAACCAATTGATTAAGGAGTTAAAATAGCACTTCAAGCTAAAAAAAAAATAGCACGCCTATACGTAATGTATCTGAAAGGTAGCAATTCTTCATCCTTTGTGAGAAACACTACTTATGGAATATGAGGAATAAAGGATAAAAATAGGACAACGATCATTTGGAAATCAACGAAAGTAAATCAAACGTTTTAAACTATCTATATATTTCACTCAACTTTTCTCAGTGCGTTTATTGCGAGAAATCTCTAATAGTTTGTAATGTATTTATAAGAATCTAAAGAGTGATTTTCTTCGCATACTAATTTACACATTATTGTTCGTATATGACACGTATGTAAATAAGATATAAAATTTTACCGGCTTCGTTATTACACATGAAAATAATTGAAAGTAAAGATTAATATTATTTTTACTTAAACAAGAAAACTTTCTCAACAAATGTATCTCAGTTTATAACCCCCCCCCAAAAAAAAAGCAGTCATACAATAAATATAGCTACGGCATTGGAGAATATTTAAAGATTAAGAATCTCAACCTACCTAACTCTGAAAGCAAAAATCGATACAGAAAACATCAATTTCACTCTCTTTGCTGTAAACATCACCGAATGAATGTGAAGATAAATGGACAAAATAGGAGGAAAACGCACATCGAGTGATTCTGCATACAATGTCTATATTCTCCATGTGCAAAAACATAGGACATTTTACACATCTCTAAACATACCGATATAAAAATGCTAAGGTTAGCCTAATAAAATATATAAGATAAGATTTAGTTAAGTAATCATTTCTAAGGATGCGGAGGACCTTATTCCTGTAAATCGTTTCTTATGTTTCTGAAATTAAATAAATTTGTTTTAAAACTATCAAAATTCATACTAGAATTGTGCGCAAGAAATCGTAGCTTAACGAACCAAGTATTAGGTAAAATTCAACTTTAAGTGAAATTCCTCTGGAGGTTGAAGGTTCAATCTTCAGTGCGGATAATATTAAAAATAGAATTGCAAATTACTTCGGATTTCTAAACAATTATATTTGACGGAACGAAAGCAAGCTACTCCTGTAATTCCGTTCGAAATTCATTACAGATATATTCGAAGAAGCCCGAAAGTTATATCGGATAAAACAGTTTTAAAATAGTATTCAATATAAGAACAATTGTGTTAATAATCTTTTTTTTTACATGGAGTTCACCACTTATCAAGGCCCAATGGCCACTCGGGGATAAGGGTTATTGTGTGTACAGTAATCAAAGGGATAGTGCAGCAATAGTATTGGAGAATTGGTAAGGTGTCATTACTTAGGGGGGCGGTTCATCAGGAATTTTTGTGTTGGACGAAGACATCTAGGTTGAAGTCGGGAGGGAAACAGGCAAGCGGAACAGCGTTCTACAGGCGTGCAGCTCTAAGAAAGAAGCATTGTTCATGGAATCCACGTTTTGGTGGGGAAAATTATTGACGGTGGTTTCAGCTAGTCGGGTGTTTTTTGAAAAAGATTGGCGAGGGGGGACCAGAGAATGGAGTTCAGACGAGCACTTGCCATGGAAATAACGATAGAACAACGACAGACTCACTACGTCTCTTCTGTGGGAAAGAGGTTGCAGGGTAGAGTAAAGAGCATCCCCCACTAGGCCACGAAGTCTATTTTGTACTCTGTCAAGGCAGGATAGGCTGTTTTTAGCAGCTCCTGCCCAGATGTGGCAGCAGTCCTCCATCTTTGGACGTACTTGGCTCTTATATAGATAGAGAATTGTATCATTAGTGAGATATCTTCTGGAGCAGTAGAAGGATCCCGCCATTTTCCCAGCGACTTTGGCCACAGACTTGATGTATGTGTTCCATTTCAGATCAGGAGTAAAGGTAAAACCCAGAAGCTTATCAAAACATGGGGCCTCCCCTACACGAGAGCCACCAATTTCAATTGATGCCAGATGGGGATCAGAGCGTTTATGATGTAGAGATAGGAGCTTGGTCTTAGATGCATTAAAGGTAACCAGCCACCTCTTTCCCCACTATACCACGCGTTCAAGATCAGAAGAGAGAGAATCAGAGAGAACATTATCATTTACGGCCTTTGATGTGTTGCCATAGATGGTCGTGTCATCTATGTAATACAAATAGTTTGTTCTTCTAAACTGTGAATACAAAAAAGATGAAGAATGCACGAAAAGGAAATAATATATTCCCCTTTAAGTATTCACTTCTATTCCATGAACGATAATCATGACACGAATATCAACGAATGAAACTAAAAAATATCGTATTATCGTTAAAATCATAAAATTCACAATAATTTAGATTTTATTAACAAGATAATAATATTATATTATATTTAAGAAATGTGACGTTGATTCAGTTACAGATACACCACACACATATACATATGGTGGCTTCCTTCAGTCTTTATTGACTATGGATATCCACTGTAACGGGGTATGAGCGTAGAATTTTTGTGGCAAGAGTTGCGCAGTCTCAACCACGCCTCTCTTGGGTCGACATTGTAAAATACTAGTGACAAGTGGAGGTTCAGGATGACTGGAAACAATGCCGAGATAAGCGGTGAGCACATACAGCGCCTAAAATTTACAAATGGTCACCCATCTGGTACTAGCTAGGCTCACCGTTGTTTAACCGGTGATCTGACACAAACCAGTATGCCAACGGGATTATGGCGTACATACATATATACATAGATAGATAAACTTAAATATGTAAGATACTCTTTAAAAAAGACGATGTTTTTGTAATTACGATTCTGAGTTTTATACAAGATATGTTTCATGATCAACTCTCAAATCAACCTATGACCCTCAAATATCGATTTCATAACGAAGTTGAAAAGTCTTTGTAATTTAGACGTCGTCTATGTCATACAACGATCGATAATTTTCTTTTATTCTCGATGATAATGAGATGCGAGGGAACAGAAATCATATACCATGATCGATATCGATCCGCATGCGCTTATGTCACTTTGTTGAGTTAAGAATTAGTTGTTATGAAAGTATATTAGCCTGACATCATTGGTTGCCTCATTACATACTACCTGAAGCACCTTTCTATGTCGTGTTGAGTTACTTTGTATGTTTGACTGTACATCCACCTTTCTTTTCAAATATCTAATACCAAAAATAGCTACAGCCTTCGCTAAGGAGTCAGGAGTGCGAGGTTCAAACGAAACATTCCAAATATTGTACTTCATTTGTATTATTTGAATTATCCATGCATGCTCCCGTTAAGTCTTGAAAGACAAAGGATACCCCTTTAGGGGCAGTAGGCAAGGGTTGCGCAATCACTAACCACACCTCTCCTGAATTGGCACTGTTTGAGTCCAGTGGCAAGAAGAAGACCAGGACGACTGGGAACACTGCCGAGATAAACGGAGAGCACATACAGCACCTGGAATTCCAAATGGTCACCCATTTAGTACTGGCCAAGTTCAACGTTGCTTAACTTCGGTGATCCAGCGGGAACCGTTGTGTCAACGTAATTATGCCGTATGGATCATTCGGACAATTGTTTTTATCTTAAGTAAACCACGGGCGCTTTTAATGGTGTAATGGACAAGGCAATAAGTATTTAGTTATAAGTGACACTCTTCTGGAAGTTGAAGGTTCACTCCTAGTACTGGCGATCCCAAGAGTACAATGGCGAATTAATTAAAAGTTAAACGTGGTTATGGCTGTCGAACATATGTATACTACCACGGCCACCGAGAGTAAGAAGGCGGCCTGTTAACTAAAAAATGCATGCAGGCGATGTAGGTAAGATTTGTCAAATTGTCAGTACTATATGAGGGCCAATTGAAAAAAGAGCAATAAAACATTTTTTAAAAGAAAAAGGAACACAGTTCGATTAATAATGAAACTGAACTTTATTCAATATAAAATAAAAATATTATCTATGTAAAATTAAGTCATTTTAAAGCAATATACAATTTAATACTAATAAAACTAAATTATGAAGTTGGGAAACAAAGAATTTAAAAACATATTAAACACCAACGATTAATAATTTTAAAAGTGAAAACCATCGATAAATAATTTTAAGTATGAAAACAAACGATAAAATACAAAAAATTGAAACCAAACAAATAATTTAAATACAAACAAACAATAAAAGTTACTAGTGCAGAAATATTTTTTTTTAATTTAATTTAGAGAAAAATCACATGGGTTGAATGTTATTTTTTGGAATTTTAGAAATTATTCGGACTAATGTTCTCATCTTGCGTGTTTATTTCACAACGTTTTATCATCAAATCTTGACTTCTCCTTTATTACATCCTTAGGCCGAAAATGATGTTCACATACCTAAAAACATAATTAAAGAAAACATTCATACAATAATGTAAACTATTGTTAAAATCTAAGAAAAAACAGTAAACAAACATTTACAATAATAATAATAATCACAGTGTAGTATCTGTTCTCATGCTACACTTCATTTGTTCTGTCCTCAGTTAGTGGAGGAGAAATCCTTCATGACCGAGACAATTTTTATTTTATTTTTGTTCCTATCCAGAGTGCCCCTTTTTGGGGAGCTAAATTTTCCCACATTAAAACCCGACCTTGTGTCTAACTGTGTCCTCGTGGGGAGGCAAGTAAATAAATTAAAAAATATATTTTTGACAAATATTCTCATGTAAAAATTATTTGTTTATAATTCTAAAAGGAAACAATTTTAATATATAACGCTCAGTCACGGCTAATTTCATTAATAACCACAAGGTGAATAATTTTCAAACCGACTTTAGAAAAAAATATAGAACTTTCGAATTTGTTTTACTGTACACATAGATTCGAAACCGTTGTCAAAAAACAAATATAGAATAAATAGATGTTATCTAAGGCAAGATAAGTTACTTTTCTACCTAACTAGATATGTTTTTAATATTTATATTTAATGTAATATGTTTATTCAGCTCGATGTATTGGAAAATTTTAAATGGCAGCCGACTCTTTCTTTCAGCCGGTAAGTTTGGGAAAATGAGTTATAAATAAAAAAAACAGACAAAATACTGTTAGAAACTCGCTCAATATATGTTACCGTGACATAGGCTGACATATATTCGGCGGGGTTTTAACAGTATTTTGACTGTGTTTTTATTTATAACTCATTTTCCCAAACTTACCGTCTCCGAGAGAGAGTCGGCCGCTATTTTAAATTTTCCAATACATCGGTAAACACTGTATGTTTTTTTCGAGCTGAATAAGCATGTTACATTAAATATAAAAACTAAAAACATATCCAGTTTGGTAGAAAAGTAACTTATCTTGCCTTTGATAACATTTATTTGTTCTATATTTGTTTTGTGACAACTTTTTCGAATCTATGTGTACAGTAAAACAAACCCGAACTTTCAAATATTTGGACATACTCAGTGAAAGGTTTTATTTATTATTAAAAAACATTTTGACAATTATTCTCATGTAAAAATTATTTGTTTATAATTTTAAAACCTAAAACAAAATTAAATTAAATTTTCAATCTTCCTGATAGACATTTTAGCCTTATAAGAAAATAAACAGCTAAATATATCAACATAATATTTGCTGCATTAGCAATAAATAGTATTGTTTCTATAATTTATATTAGCAATGTTATCAAACGTTATGAAAGTACTTTAATTTATATTAACAATGTTATCAAATGTTATGAATACAGTTCTAATTAAATACACGTTTAATTATTAACAAATAACATTACTATATTTGGTTGGAATAAAAAAAATCCCTTCTAATGGCACGTATCCAAATTGAGAAAAATTTAGAAAAAATATATATATACTTTGGGGCATTTTGGATAATTTCCTCAGCAATTTGTAACAACGCAAGAATACACCATGTTAGACAGCAAACTGAAAACTAGACGAAACTGCTGCTGATAGTCTAGATCATATCCCTACAAGTGAATCTGATAGTGACGCCACGCTGTCATGTGCATCGGCCTTCTTTACTCTCGGTAGCTGTGATACTACTCCCGTGGATTGAATAAACGGTTCGGTTCAGAATGTCGCACAAAAACGATTCCGAAAGAAGACGTATATTATATCGACCGAAAAATAGCACTCAAAATGAGAGCAGATGTCAAAATAATTCAAATACTACAGCTTATTAATACTCATCGCAAAACATGGTATTTTATTTTGCTAAACACTCATCATAATAGACTGAGGATCAGAGGAATGCGGAGTATTCCCGAATAAAGAGTTTCGCCTTCCCCTACATCTCTGTATAGTACATAATGAAATGCGACTATTTACATCGCTCTTAAATATGATCGGCTAACTGACTATTAAAACTGCAAACATGTCACCCGAGAAGAGTTTTAGTGTATCTATAGACCGAACCAAAGTTACTATTTTAGAGAATATCAAGATAAATGCCACCTACGAAATTGTTCATAATACATACAATCCTACATGCAAGCCAAACATATTTCCTTTGAATATATACTCGACTTGCCCACTATATAAAATGACGGTTGCAAATTGATGTTCAAGCATTGCCATTGCTTTACCAATATATAGAGTAAATCAATACGTGATTACGAGTGAACTACAGAATACATCGATTTCTCTATGTGACTGCCATTCTTACGTAAAAATAAAACGCAAGTCTACATCATTGGAAGCAACAATCGCCGGAAGTATTATATCAGGTTTTGTTTTGCATGACTTTTTATAAAAATGTTCAGGAAAGATATTTATATCACCAGGTTTAACATGTTCTCAGGAATTGACCTAAGAATTATGTTCCCCCCTCTCTCTCTCTCTTTATATATATATATATATATATATATATATATATATATATATATATATATATATATATATAAGCCCTTTTTGTGTGTGTGTGTTTATTCCCTGTAGACACCGAAATAACCTGGTCGATTTTTAAAAAATACTTCACACAAATACACTTTTTGTATTTCTGAGAGTGTTCTTAGATGATTTTTGTATCGGAATTCCGATGAGCATAAAAAATAAATAATTGAAAAACTCCGACGAAAGTAAAAATAGTCCGTATAGACGTATAATATAATAGACGTATAATATCCATAGTAAGTTTTTGATAAGATAGGGGCGCTTTTAAAATGAACATTTCTAAGTTCACAATAGAACGATACTTCAAGACTTTTTCGATTTTTAATTCAATTCAAACCATTATATAAACATAATTTTATAAAATCAATTTTAGGTTCTCTACAGTACAATATAGACTACAATGTCCTTTGGACTAAGTTATTGCGGGGAAGCCGGTACAGCGCACTACGTCCCCGACTAAAGAAACTAAGCAACTGATTTGATTAAAAATAGATTTTCCCGATTTCGATGATAATAAAATATTGAAAATTGTTGAACAATCGTTCATTCGCATTTAATTCCAGACAATGTCAGGTCTCCAGATAGTATATATATATATATATATATATATATATATATATATATATATATATATATATATATATATATATATATATACTTTAATCTTCACTGATTGTTTTTATATATATTGCGTTTTTCTCACCAGAGAAAATATATTAGAAAATAAATATTTAAGCGGGGCTATAGATTTGCTGGTACTGATATTAATTAAATTAGCATTAAATGAAAGTTGGTCACAAATTGTGAATTAAAAAGAATTTCATTAAATCTTATTTGAGTATATTGTCGAAAACAAATCATGGAAAAAATATATATACCCTTTTAAATCTGTATTCTTATATATATATATATATATATATATATGTATATATATATATATATACTTAATAAAGATTAAATTTGAAAGCCGACATATTCTGTTTGAAGTAAATATAAATATTCATAGTATATAGTAATCCTAACCAAATAAAAAAAACTCAGTATAGCAAATATAGGAAATAGAGCTTGCTATAAAAGAATAAAAATTTAAGACTGTAAAAATATATCTTACAATATTTTATTATTCGACAGAATATTCAAATAAGATAGAATGAAATTTCATTAATCAACATAGTGTCAAAGAATTGCGTTTTTCTCACCAGAGAATATATATTAGAAAATAAATATTTAAGCGGGGCTATAGATTTGCTGGTACTGATATTAATTAAAATAGCATTAAATGAAAGTTGGTCACAAATTGCGAATTAAACAGAATTTCATTAAATCTTATTTGAGTATATTGTCGAAAAAAATCATGGAAAAATATATATACTATCTTAAATCTGTATTCTTATGTATATATATATATATATATATGTGTGTGTGTGTGTGTGTGTGTGTATTATATATATATATATGTGTGTGTGTGTGTATTTTATATATATATATATGTATGTATATATATATGTAATGTTAACACATAGACTTTTATATAGAGAGATAGCTTTAGACATGCACACATTTACATTTATATATTAGCAAGTTTTTTTTATACTGCTGAGGAATGCAACATCAAACATGTTTATACCCACTGTCAAACTGTCAAATATATGATCTGAAAATGTTCCCCCTAATCTTCATATTGATGTTAATCGATATTGAAAACAGAAAGAAAGAAGGAAAAGGTTTCATTGTGGAAATAGAATGAAGGATATTCTCTGTAGTGAAGTGGACTTCCTAGTGTTTTACACTTTAAAACACCTATAATACTTTCGTTTGCCAGCTTTTTGACTCGTTGATATTTATGTACTTTTATTTTAAAACTAAAGTTAGTTCTTGTTCCGCTTTTTTTTTTAAAGCTCAGAAATTTTAATATATATATATATATATATATATATATGCTATGACTAATTCATTTTTATCACATAAATAATTATACGAAGATATAATTTTATGCGTAAATTTTCAGTATTTACTTCAACAGTTCTCAATTCATAGGTAGAACTAGGTAGTAAGTTATGAAACTATATATGGCAATTAAGCTACACAGAATATTCCGCGTTTCATTATAGTGAGAAGTCATCAGACTTATGTTTTTATGTTTAAATCATACATATATATATATATATATATATATTACTGCTTCATTTACTCACATAAATTTAATATACGAAAGTATAGATTTATGCGTAAACTTTAAGTATTTACTTCAAAAGTGCTAAATACGTAGGTAGAGCTAGTTAGTAATTTATAAAATATATATGGTGATTAAGCTACACTGAATATTCAGGGTTTCATCCACTATAGGATTCGTCAGGCTTAGGCGCCTAAGCCTTACGAATCCTATAGTGGATGAAACGCCGAATATTCAGTGTAGCTTAATCGCCATATATATTTAATAAATTTCTCTCTCTCTCTCTCTCTCTCTCTATATATATATATATATATATATATATATATATATATAATTTAAACTTCGGTATAATTTCTCCCCCCTCTCTCACTCTCTCTCTCTCTCATATATATATTCAGTATAGCTTAATCGCCATATATATTTTATAACTTACCTAAGTATTGATCACTTTTGAAGTAAATACTTAAAGTTTACGCATAAATTTATACTTTCGTATATTACTTTTATGTGAGTAAATTAAGTAGTTAAATATATATATATATATATATATATATATATATAATAGAGAGTGAGAGAGAGAGAGAAAGAGAGAGAGAGAGAAGTAAATAAATAAAGCTCAAGGATATGTTTTAAACTCAGATTTTATATTTTAGGCTCACATACATCTTTTTTAAGCACAAGGTTTAGGATTAATGCTTTACTCTGTCTATAATATAAACGAAAACATCCTACCCACTATAACCCATTCTCCACCCCTTCCGCCATAAGCAGCGAAACTCGAATGGCAATTGTCAATGAGTGGAAAACTTTTCAACGTGATGGTGGTGCCTTTTTGGCAAAGAAGAAATCAAATTAATGAATATCTGAACACGTGGAAACTCCCGACCGGTATTTTTTAAATATATCAGTGCTGAATTATCGTTATTATACTGTTTATTTTGAATTAATTTTGTCATATACATTTTATTTCAGTCTGAAGTTAACTGCAAAATGTCTAGAATACCCCCCCCCGAGAAAGAAGAAGAGAAAAAGTTTTAGGATTAATGCTTTACTCTCTATAAATAAAAACGAAAACATCCCACCCACCATAACCCATTCTCCACCCCTTCCGCTATAAACAACGAAACTCGAATTACAAGTGTCAGTGATTGGAAAACTTTCCAACGTGATAGTAGAAATAAGTTCAATGAATATCTGAACACGTGGAAACTCACGACCGGTATTTTTAAAATTATTTCAGTGCTAAATTGTCCTTATAATTACTTTGTTTGAAGTGTCTCTTGAGAAGAAGAAAAACTGTACACTCTTAAACGAAAATTACAGTAATCTATATCTATTCCATTTTCATTTCATTCGTAATTATTGGGGGGGGGTGAATTTATCTTCAAATATCTTTAATTTCGAATAAGAGCGAGTGACGTGACTTATACTGAGTGAATATTAATAAGTCCATACACGCCCCTTTTCTTTTGTTTTTTAAATGGAGAGTAGACAACGCATTGTGGGTGGGTTATCGGCAGTTCTCGTTACTCTCGCTTCCTCTTATTTGTCTCTCAGTCTTCATTTTCAATGAGTGATGTTTCTGACAAAGGGTGAAGAAAAAGCTGCTCTCGAGGACGACAGTATTTCGTGAACAGTAGCCTGACATGTCGGAAATTTTCTGTTCCTATGTCTATCCTTGTGGCCATGTCACTAGTAAGGGTGCTGGAGGTAAACGATTCATCTGGGTTGACGTTATCCGCCTGATAGTCAGGGACCCGAACCTTGGATAAACCACTAAGAGGCCGTCCTATCAGCAGGTGCAAAATACTGGGGCTGCTGTATTGCCATTTCGTGAATGGACTCTGGACCATGCAGTAGTTTCGAGTGGGGCCTCTCGATGCCATACTAGTGGGTAATTGTTACGGCTACAAAAAACCTTCCCCTCTTTTTCTCTCTTACTGTCCCTCTCTGTTCTGCTCTAACCAAGTCTGT
Organism: Euprymna scolopes; assembly: GCF_053919585.1. Classification (NCBI taxonomy): domain Eukaryota; kingdom Metazoa; phylum Mollusca; class Cephalopoda; order Sepiida; family Sepiolidae; genus Euprymna; species Euprymna scolopes. Next base: position 11,003,089 of record NC_136482.1, on the reverse strand, counting down.
CGACCTGTTCCACAAATCCCAATCCTTAACATGAAATACCTCCAGAAAAATAACATGCGTAAACTTAGAACCCCATCCTCCAACGTAGACCCCTACTACCATGTCTCCTTCTCCAACATCAGGGGTTTACGTTCCAACCTTCCAGATGTTGAAACCCAATTACAGGAGACGAAACCAGACATATTCTTCCTAAGCGAAACTGGCATTAGGCCGACCACTTTCTTGATGAATTCATAATTGAAGGATACTCTAACTTAACATCTAAATCTGACCCCCAAGATCGCCATGGACATGGTATATGTACCTACATTAAAGATGGCTTTCCGTGTGGTAGGGATATCTCCAAAGAAGACCCTAATTTACCGTATATGTGCTTCCGAGTTGCACTTGCTTACACCACTGCATTTATATTTGCTCTATCGCCCCCCACAATAGTGGAGTTACTATCCTTAAGAGCATATCTGAAAAAAATTGACCACATCCTGTCTGCTCACCCTTCAGCTAACATCCACATTTTTGGTGACTTCAATGTCGACAATGCGGAATGGCTTATCCACTCTAACAAGACAGGTGATGTGGGGAAGTGCTGTCATGATTTTGCCATTGCCTATGACCTGACCCAGATTATCCACGAATCCACCCGAATGCCCCGGTCAGTATGCAAGCCTTCTAGACCTTTTCCTCACAACTTCCCCTGGGATATGTTCAAGTTCCGTTCTGTCTCCTCTGGGATCTTCTGATCACTCGGTTGGACCAGTTAAGATAAAAACGAAATGCAATAAGTTTCAGATGTACCTGTACACCGTACTGTATATCGATACTCAACCGCTGACTTGGATAGCTTCCGTACATTTATGTCCGATCTACCCCTGCATACCATGTTTAAAAAGGATGTGTGCTCCATAGTATCAGACCTAACCGAATGGCTAATTGTAGGCATAGACCGATTCATAACATCCAAAAAATTCCAACAAAAACCAGCCATGGTTCTCCCCAGAATGTGCTGCTGCCATCGCACACTGAAATCATTTTTCCATAGCTACCAACGTAATAGATGCACTGAGGCTAAAGCTGTCTTCAGGGCTGCCAGCAACCACTGCAAAAGAGTAATAAAAAATGCAAGAGAGCTATATTAAATCCAAAGTAGCTGATCAGCGGCTTGGTTCCCACCAGTTCTGGCAAATAGCAAACAGGATCCTGAACAGAAGCGTTCTATTCCAACCATCATCAATGGACCTGAGGTCATCTCGTCAGCATCAGATAGGCCAAACTATTTGCCAAGAACTTTGCAGCTAATTCTACCCTATGCTACGAAGGCCATCAACTCTCCGTATTTCCTCCTATAACGGACAACACGCTCTGCACCATACAAATATCTATGTCAGGTCGCCAAGCTAATCAAGAACCTTGATTCCAGTAAAGCAACTGGCCCTGACGGCATTCCAATCATTGTGCTGAAAAAGCTTCAACTAGAACTTGACCCCATACTTATAAAACTGTTTAAGCGTTGCCTTAAAGAGAAGTGCCTCCGAACACCCTGGAAAACCTCATTAGTATACGCAGTATTAAAGAATCCAGGTTACAAGTCATCTCCCTCTCAGTACAAACCAATAAGTCTCCTCTGTGTCATGAGTAAGCTGCTGGAATTCATATTAAATAGAGAAGTAGTCAACAACCTCACCAGAAATAACCTTCTTAGTGATATGCAATATGGTTTCCATTCTGTCATATCTGCAGTAGATGTGCTAACGTCTATATTTCATAGGATTAGCTAATCTCTTGACAAAGAATTCCTCTCTAGGGCAATTGCTCTTGACATATCAAAGGCCTTTGATAAGGTATGGCATAAGGGCCTACTACACAAGATTTCCAACTACGGTATAACTGGAAATGTATTCTCGATCATTAAATCATTACTCTCCGATAGGCTCATAAGAGTAGTGGTTGATGGGCAGAAATCGGAGACCCTCAATATTAATGCTGGAGTCCCTCAGGGGTCCATCCTAGGCCCAACTCTCTTCCTGATCTACATCAATCTCCCTAAACACATACTTAAATCATTCGTTGACATCTATGCTGATGACACGGCCATCAAAGGCCGGAAATGACAAAGTTATCTCAGATAATCTCTCCTCTGATTTTTAGCGCGTGGTACAGTTGAGGAGGAGGTGGCTGGTTACTTTTAATGCACCCAAAACCAAGCTTCTATCTTTACAGCATTAACGCTCTGATCCCCATTTGGCATCAATTGAAATGGGTGGCTCTCATCTAGGGAAGCTCAATGTTTTGATAATCTTCTCGGCTTGACCTTTACTTCTGACCTGAAATGGAACACGTACATCAAGTCAGTTACCAAGGTCGCTGGAAAAATGGTAGGATCCTTCTACCGCTCTAGAAGATATCTCACCCGTGATGCAATTCTTTATCTGTATAAAAGTCAAGTACGTCCAAGGATGGAGTACTGATGCCACAATTTGGCAGGAGCTGCTGAAAACAGCCTATCCTGTCTTGACAGAGTACAAAATAGGCTTCGTGGCCTAGTGGATGATGCCCTTTCTCTTCCCTGTAACCTCTCTCCCACAGAAGAGACGTTTCGAGCCTGTCTTTGTTTTATCGGTACTACCACTGCAGATACTCATCTGAACTCCAATCTCTGCGCTCCCCCTCGCCAATCTTCCACGATAATCACCCGCCTAGCTGAAACCACTGTCAAAAATTTCCCCACTCCTTATATGTACCAAAATCAAAACGTAGATTCAATTAACAAAAATTCTTTCTTCTTTCTTAATTATGGACTCGCTATTTTAGCGAAAATTGGGAGGAGCCTAATGGGGCTAAAGTTAAATGGGTCAGTTCTTTCTTCATAATTCTTAAAAACTGGTACCACAGAAGCAATTTTCCAGCAGTCAGGACCAATTGATTGAAATATAATTTAAAAAGTAGAAATGTGAAAAAAGAACGATTTATAAATTCGATGACTAACGGAAAATAATTAAATAAAAAAACATAGAAGAGTTGGGTGGAAGTAGTCCAACTGCTTGCGCTCTTTAATAGAGATTAGAAGAATGTTCATATATGCATAAAGTGTATTTCGCCGTCCTAAGAGTGGCTATTTTGGAATATTTTTGAATGACAATGTTTGAAATTGCCCGACTTTTACCGAAACAATTGTAACGAATAGGAAAGTACACAATATAATGCTATAATTTTTATTTCTTGATTTTATAAAAATATTATTTGCATGATCGATTTTAAAAATATTATTTGCATGATCGATTATAAAAATATTATTTACATGATCGATTATAAAAATATTATTTGCATGATCGATTATAAAATTATATATAATGTCAAATATTTACATAAAATGATGTCTTATATCAATTTTCTGCATTAACTTAAACCTGATTTCGGTAACCTTCGGCCCGCAGGCCCAATCTGGCCCTCAAATAATTTTGTTTAGCCCGCCTGTTCATTTGTGATACGGTATAAATATAAATAAAATATGTTTCTAATTTATTTATTCTATTTTGATATCTATGTAGAATAATAATTGATATCGTTTAAAGAAAATCCTATTGTATTGCAAACTTGTTTTTTTCAAATGTACAGAAAATGGATTTGCATATTTAATAACACTGTTGTCCTCCATGACAGCGTAGTCAAGGCTGTTTGGCTTCCTTCTCTATAATCAGTATAGCTTTTTGACTCACACGTTCCAAAATGTTACCGACCTCTGACTTATACAGTGCTTGATACCTGAGGAGAACTACGTAATATGCATGACAATGAAGCTACACAGGGCCTACTGCATTCAATTTCCCTACGAGGATGAAATACGTGTATATATGCAACTAGGTTATCGTTATTAGAGAATGAAGGATTTGTTAAGTCGCTAAAATAAGCGCCAAACGCTTTAATAAAAAATCTATATATTAATACCGTAGTACCTTTAACGTACGTGTCTCACTGTTCCCAGAATATAAATTATGCGATCGGAAGATCCTATTTATTAAAAACGAGGAATGAAAGTGATTACATGCAAAGAACATTAAATTACTATACAGATACGATAATTCAATGTTTGTAGTATGTTATTACTTTCTATTCACATTTTAATAAATAGGATCTCCCGATCACCGACGATGAAATGTAAAAAAAAAGAAAAATATAAAAAAAATGATATCACTTATGGACTGTGCTTAAAACTAAACTATACCTTCTTGGTCTTCTTGAAAGGATCAAAAGGTAGTATCTTTTCTAATAATGGTATAATAATATCGTGAGGGGTGTCGTTCTCATCGGGCGTCCATACAATGGAAATATGTTACAGACTCCTATATAAGGATATTGAAGATAAATCGTAATAACCAGATATATTCTGACTCTACATTAACCAGATTACTTAGATAAGTAGATACTGTTACAGTTTTAACTAAAGGGTTACAATAAAATGTTAGGGTCACCACTCACGTTGAACGTCTACAGAATGACCAGCAGCAATAATTACATATCAAAGAGTTGAAATAAATGTATGTTATATAACATTGTGATGAAGTCGTGATCTTTACGTAGTAATCTTTTTGCTAACAATCATATTGAAAACACATTTTCTTCTGATCATTTTGTTTTTGCTGGGGATGAAACATTCTACCAGATGCCAGATAGTCACCCCCTATTTCAGTCACTCCAACTAAGAGGTCCTTTTGAGAATCTAACCTTTCATTTTAGTGCAATTGTTTGTATTTCTCGTGCACTAGGTTCACCTTGTATATCTGCCAGGTAGTTATTGAAATTATATTTCATGAGTCCAGCTGCTTCTATAAATACGATTCACGTCTGTGTGTGCGCATTCTTGGTGAAGGCTTAATATCATGAAAGCAAATAAATAGGAAAGCTTAATATGCCTGAAGCCATAACATGGTTGGCTTTCATTTTCGGCTATTAATCTGATGCTGACCGATTTTCTCTTCATTCGAAGCATACATGTGAAATACAAAACTAAGAAACACGATGAACTCTGGTACAAGAAGAAAGGAAAAATAACATTTGCACCGAAAAGTCTTTTTTTTTTTCTTGTCATCTCTTCCTGAAATCTTACTTTCAGACTCGATGAATTCCATTAAGTCAACGGTATTAATCTAATTAACAGATGGTAACAAAGGTGTTGTGTGTTTACATACATACGTACACGAGAACCACCCTCGCATCAACATATATACCTGCATGAATGAATATATATATATCTACATATAAAAACAACCATCCACATTATCATCTTTAACTGCATGAATATATATATATGTATATATATATATGTGTGTGTGTGTGTACGTGTGTGTATAATATATGGAGACAGATACACATATCTATTGATATTGGTGTTCAAATATATTGAATTAAAAAGCAATGTTTGTGACAAGTGCTCAATACTCATGCAAAACTACTGCAAGTAAAATTGCTGAATGAAACGATAAATTTGTCGACCTAAAGAAAACAACGCTACAGATTTATCTTAAAACTTTTACTGAAAAGCTCAGTTAAGATAACTCGATTATGTATAAGAGATGGCACGAATTTCATGCCTCAATCACCACCTCGATATGGGTCCAGAACTGGGAGCACAAGCGCCAGCGGGAGCTCGGAAAATGCTTGGTCGATGGCGGCGATCAGGCTAGCTTTGATGTTCTAGGAGGTCATGTGGGTGATGTTCTCAACGTGTGACCAAGCGAAGTGAAATATCTCCAGAATAAAAACTCGATTAAACCTAGAACCCCATCTTCCAGCGTAGACCCCTACTACCAGGTCTCCTTCTCCAATATCAGGGGTCTACGTTCCAACCTTCCAGAGGTTGAAACCCAATTACAGGAGACGAAACCGGACATATTATTTCTATGTGAAACTGGAATAGGGCCGACCACTTCCCTAGATGAGTTCATAATTAATGGATACTCCAATTTAACAGCTAAATCTGACTCCCAAGATCGCCATGGGCATGGAATATGTGCCTACATTAAGGATGGCTGCCCATGTGGCAGGGATATCTCTAGAGAAGATCCTAATTTACCCTATATGTGCTTCAGGGTTGCACTTGCTAACACCACTGTATTTATATTTGCCCTCTATAGGCCCCACAACAGCGGAGTTACTATCTTTAAGAGCATATCTGAGAAAATAGACCACATACTGTCTTCACATCCCTCGGCTAACATCCACATCTGTGGTGACTTCAACGTCCATAACGTGGAATGGCTGACCCATTCAAATAAGACAGATGATGAGGGGGGTTGTCATGATTTTGCCATTGCTTATGACCTCACGCAGATTGTTCGCGAACCCACCCGTGTGCCCGATACACCCAATCAATATGCAAGCCTCTTAGACCTTTTTCTTTCAACTTCCCCTGAGCTATGTTCATGTACCGTTCATTCTCCTTTAGGATCCTCCGACCACTCCGTCGTATCAGTTAAGATAAAAACAAAATGTAAGAAGCCATCAGACGTACCCCTCCACCGTACTGTATACCGATACTCTATGGCTGACTGGGATAGCTTCCGTACATTCATATCTGATTTACCTCTGCACTCCATGTTTAAAATGGAAGTATCCTCTATAGTATCAGATCTGACCGAATGGTTAATTGTAGGCATAGACCAATTCATACGATCTAAAAAATTCCAACAAAAACCTAACAGCCAGCCATGGTTCTCCCCAGAATGTGCTGCTGCTATCGCGCACAGAAATCACTTTTTCCATAACTACCAACGTAATAGATGCACTGAGAATAAAGCTGCTTTCAGGACTGCCAGCAACCACTGTAAAAGAGTAATAAAAAATGCAAGAGAGCTATATGCCCAGTCTGTTAAATCCAAGGTAGCTGATCAGCGGCTTGGTTCCCACCAGTTTTGGCAAATAACAAATAGGATCTTGAACAGAAGTGTGCGTTCTATCCCAACCATTATCAATGTACCAGAGGTTATCTCGTCAGCGTCAGACAAGGCCAAACTATTTGCAAAGAACTTTGCAGCTAATTCTACCCTATGCGACGAAGGCCATCAACTCCCCATATTTCCTCCTATAACACAGAACAAGCTAGGTAACATACAAATATCCGTGCATGAGGTCGCCAAGCTAATAAAAAACCTAGATTCCAGTAAAGCAACTAGCCCTGATGGCATCCCAATTATAGTGTTAAAAAAGCTTCAACCAGAACTTGCTCCCATACTTACGAAACTATTTAAGCGCTGCCTTAAGGAGAAGTGCTTTCCGACCCCCTGGAAGACCTCCTCAGTTTGCCCTGTATTTAAGAATTCAGGTGATAAGTCATCTCCCTCTCAATACAGACCAATAAGTCTTCTCTGTGTTATGAGTAAGTTACTGGAATCAATATTAAATAGAGAAATAGTCAACCACCTCAGCAGGAATAACCTTCTTAGTGACACACAATATGGTTTCCGCTCTGCAAGATCTACCGCAGATGTGCTGACGGTTATATCCCACAGGATTAGTGAATCTCTTGACAAAGGCTTCCTTTCTAGGGCAATTGCTCTCGACATATCAAAGGCCTTTGACAAAGTATGGCATAAGGGTCTACTTCACAAGATTTCCAGCTACGGTATAACTGGAAATGTTTTCTCAATCATTAAATCATTTCTCTCTGATAGGCTCATAAGAGTAGTGGTAGATGGACAAAAATCGGAGGCCTGCAATATAAATGCTGGAGTCCCTCAGGGGTCAATCCTGGGCCCAACTCTCTTCCTGATCTACATCAATGACCTCCCTAAACACATACTTAAATCATTCGTTGACATCTATGCTGATGACACGACCATCTACGGCAACACATCAAAGGCTGTAAATGACGAAGTTCTCTCGGAATCTCTCTCCTCTGATCTCGAGCGCGTGGTTCAGTGGGGGAAGATGTGGCTAGTTACCTTAAATGCTTCCAAAACCAAACTCCTATCCTTACATCATCAACGCTCTGATCCCCAGCTGGCATCAATTGTGATGGATGGCTCTCGTCTGGGTGAGGCCCCGTGTTTTGACAAGCTTCTGGGTTTGACCTTTACTCCTGATCTGAAATGGAACACGTACATCAAGTCTGTTGCCAAGGTCGCAGGAAAGATGGTGGGATCCTTCTACCGCTCCAGAAGATATCTCACTACTGATGCAATTCTCTATCTATATAAAAGCCAAGTACGGCCAAGGATGGAATACTGTTGCCATATCTGGGCAGGAGCTGCCCAAAACAGCCTATCATGCCTTGACAGAGTACAAAATAGACTTCGTGGTTTAGTGGGGGATGCCCTTTTCTCTACCCTGCAACCCCTCTCCCACAGAAGAGACGTTGCGAGCCTATCCTTGTTTTATCGATATTTTCATGGCAGGTGCTCGTCTGAACTCCAATCCCTGGTCCCCCCTCGCCAATCTTTCACGAAAAACACCCGTCTAGCTGAATCCACTGAGAAAAATTTCCCCCACTCTATATCTGTGCCTAAATCAAAACGCGGATTTCATGAGCAAAGCTTCTTTCTTAGAACTGCACGCCTGTGGAACTCTGTTCCGTCTGCCTGCTTCCCTCCGGACTACAACTTGGATGTCTTCAAGTCTAATGTTAACAAATTCCTAATGAACTGCCCCCCTAATTAAACACTTCATAAAATCTCCTCACTAACGTGATGTACTTACAATAACCCTTATCCCTGAGTGGCTTCCGGGCCTTGATAAGTGGTGATCACTGTGTAAAAAAAAAAAAAAAAAAAAAAAAAAAAGTAATCCAGCAGGTTCAGTTCGGATGAGTAAAAGGGCCAGTGAAAGAAGGGTACAAAGTCGTAGCACTTCTCCTGAAGCCAAGCCTTTGGATATGCGGGCTGGCGTCGAGTTTTGCTGCCTCACTTAGGATCTGCCAGCAGCCACCTGATTGCACCAAAGGATCAACATACAGCAACTCCAGGTACACTATGGTTTTGACTTTCATCTCTACTTCGAAGACGTGAGGTGGAATGATATGGGCCTCACTTGAAACCACATTAAAGACAATAGCCGTGGCTGGAAACCTCGTTTAGCTGTGCTCCCAAACAGTGAATTGTTCGGATTTGCATTTTGAGGGTGCTGACAATGCCCTTGTTGTAATAACCTGGATCGATAGAGAGCATGAGTTGTACAGCCGTGCATCTCTGATCTCGCTCGTTGCAGATTGTGTACTTTCAAACATGATAGAAGGCTCCTATCGCTCTTGCGATTTGTACACAACTGGGCAACTAGTAGATGGTCTGCAACACAAAAGAAAACCGGCTTCTATGAGGAGGAAATTGGATCATGTAGTCTAGGGCGAACATTTTATCGTTCCACGCTGTATACCAACATCTGAAAAGCCCTGATAAAACCTTTGCTGATGACATATTTTACAAATTTAATTTGCTTAATTTTACGTTAAATTTAGTTTTGATTTATTAATTTAGTAAATTTGCTAGCAATTGAATCATTTTATGCCATCATTGAACCCTTAACGAGAGAAGTAACACCGTCGAAATATTGATCAATTGTTGTTAGATATTTTTACAAACTTCTAAGATTTCAGTATTTTTCTTTCTTTTTTTTTATAAATTTAAAATACGAAATCGACTGAACTTGTCAAAGGAATTGTAATGTTATTTAAGAAATAATGAATAATATCACTAAAGAAATTCAGATTTAAATCACATTATAAGGGGTTGGCAGTTTCGGGTATATATTAGTTTTGTGAGAATATAATTCCCATAATAATATTGAAGCCAATCAACTACTACTCTTATGAGCCTATCAGAGAGAAATGATTTAATAATTGAGAAGACATTTCCAGCTATACCATAGCTGGAGATCTTGTGAAGTAAACCTTTATGCCATACCCTATCAAAGGCCTTTTATATGTCAAGAGCAATTGCCCTAGAAAGGTTGCCTCTGTCGAGAGATTCGCTAATCCTATGAGATACAACTGTAAGCACATCTGATGTAGATCTAGCAGAACGGAAATCATATTGTGTGTCACTAAGAAGGTTATTTTTGCTGAGATGGTTGATTACTTCTCTATTTAACACAGATTCCAGCAACTTACTCATGACGCACAGGAGACTTATTGGCTTGTACTGAGAGGGGGATGAACGATCACCTGAATTCTTAAATACAGGGCATTCTGATGAGATTTTCCAGGGTGATGGGAAGCAGTTCTCCTTAAGACAAAGTTTAAACAGTAAGTATGGGTGCTAGTTCTGGTTGAAGTTTTTTGAGTACTATAATTGGAATACCGTCAGAGCCGGTTGCTTTACTGGAATAAAGGTTTTTGATTAGCTTGGCAGCATCACATACAGATATTTGTATATCACATAGTGTGTTTTCTGATAGAGGAGGAAATATTGGGGGTTGGCGGCCTTGGTCGCAAAGGGTAGAATTGGCTGCAAAGTTCTTGGCAAAGAGTTTGGCTTTGTCTGATGCTGACGAGATTAACTCAGGTCCATTGATGATAGTTTCTGTTCAGGATTCTGTTTGCAATTTGCCAAAACTGGTGGGAACCAAGCCGATGCTCAGCTACTTTGGACTTGACGGACTGAGCATACAACTCTCTTGCGTTATTTATTACTCTCTTACAATGGTTGATGGCAGTCCTGAAAGCGGCTTTAGTTTTCATGCATCTATTACGTTGGAAGCAGTGGAAAAAGTGATTTCTGTGCGCAATAGCAGCAGCACATTCTGGAGAAAACCATGGCTGGCTGTTAGGCTTTTGCTGGAACTTTTTTGAGGGTATGAGATTGTCTATACCTACAATTAACCATTCTGTCAGGTCTGATACTATAGACGACACATCCTTTTTAAACATGTAATGCAGAGGATGATCCGATATAAATGTACGGAAACTATCCCAGTCAGCCATAGTGCATCGATATACTATACGATGGAGAGGTACGTCTGAGGACTTATCACATTTCATTTTTATCTTAATTGATGCAACTGAGTGGTCGGAAGATCCAGGAGGAGACAGAACGGAAACTGAACATAGTTCAGGGCAAGTTGTGAGAAAAAGGTCTAGGAGACTTGCATACTGGCCGTCATTGTCGGGCACACGGGTGGGTTCGTGAATAATCTGAGTGAGGTCATAACAATGGGGAAATCATGACAGAATCTCCCTTCATCATCGGTCTTATTTGAGTGGGTCAACCATTCCACATTGTGAACATTGAAGTCTCCACATACGTGAATGTTAGCTGAAGGATATGCTGATAGAACTTGGTCAATTTTCTCAGATATGCTTTTAAAGATAGTAACTCCGCTGTTATGGGGGCGATAGAAAGTAAATATAAATGCCGTAGTGTGAGCTAGTGCTACTCGGAAGCACATATAGGGTAAGTTGGGATCTTCTCTGGAGATGTCCCTACCACATGGAAAGCCATCTTTTATATAGGCAGATATTCCATGCCCATGGCGATCTTGGGGGTCAGATTTGGAAGTTAGGTTAGAGTATCATTTAATTACGAACTCATTTAGGGAAATAGTCTGTCCAATTCCAGTTTCGCTTAAAAATAAAAGGTCTGGTTTAGTCTCCTGTAATTGGGCTTCAACCTCTGGAAGGTTAGAACGTATACCCCTGATGTTGGAGAAGGAGACATGGTAGTAGGGGTCTACGTTGGAAGTTTCAGATCCGGGTATAATCGTATATTTTTTATTGAAACTTGTCATGATGGAATTTTGGAGTTTGTGGACTAGGTCGTCAGACTTGCTTAGAGCAGAACAGAGAGGGGAAACAAAGAGACAAAAGTAAGGAAGAATTTTTTTTTGTAACACATGATAAGGTAAAGCCGTAACAATTACCCACTAGTATGGCATCGAGAGGCCCCGCCAGAGACTACTGCATGGTCCAGAATCCATTCACCAAATGGCAATACAGCAGCCCCAGTACTTTGCGCTTGCTGATAGGACAGCCTCCTTAGTGGTTAATCCAAGGTTCGGGTCCCTGACTATCAGGCGGATAACGTCAGCCCAGATAAAATGTTTACCTCCAGCACCCTTACTAGTGACATGGCTACAAGGATAGACATAGAACAGAAAATTTCCGCCATCTCTGTCGACTGTTCACGCAAAATACTGCCAACCTAGAATACAGCTTTTTCCTCTCCCTTTGTCAGACAAATCACTCATTAAAACAATGAGGACCGAGTGACAAATAAAGAGGGTCCTTTTCCACTTCTCGAATGACTTGTCGCACAGTTCTCGGAGAAAGTTTCTTTTTCGGCATCGACCCGTCAAGTTTTGAATCGTATTGAAAACACTTTAATTCTTGATAATGTTTCTCACTGTTGACATAGGAACTTCAAAACGCTTAGAAACGAATTTGTATTCACTACTTTCTGTGCATCCACTATTTCCTGTCTAACATCGAAACTTTGTTCCTTAATTTTAGCCATCTTTGCAGTCTGATGTTATTGATGAAGTGAAGGATTGACTAATGCACGTTATTTATAGAAAGCTTTGGAACGTTCTAGAAGATGATGCAATACCCAAATCATAATAAACAAGTATTATTTTGCATAAAACATCATGAATTCTATGATAAAAATCATTGGTGCCAATAAAAATTCGTCTGTTTTTTGTTATCGTTAATAATATTTATTTTGAATATTTTATAATAAACTGAAAGTGTTTCAGGAGATCTGTAGATGGTCGATATAAATGTTCAACACTTTGATAAAAATAATTAGTGAAAAATGTTTTTTCTAAAAGAAAGAACGCAAAAATTGAAAGGGTGCCAATAATTTCGGCTTTAACTGTATATATATATATATATATATATATATATATATATATATATATATATATATAATCATCGACACACAGTCCTGTTTCGTTGTATCACAATTCAGTGCCACTAGACTCGCATCATTCCCAAGCCGAGGATTGAACCCAGAACTATCGCGATCGCGTTGACAGATAGCACTTCTATCGATCACCCCGCGGGAGCGGCGCTTGTAAATTATCTCGCCAAATGTCTATTTAAACAAAAATTTGTCCACCACTTTTACAGTGCTCTAACCGCTTGTTTACAAACAAACTGTGAGCGTCACATTTTTCAGCCAATTAAGTAGCGGGTGAGATTATTTACGACAGTGCTCTACCCAAAGAGGGGGGGCTTAAAATATTTGCAATCCTCGACATACAGTTCTGTTTCGTTGTATTACATCTCATCAGTGCTGCTAGACTAGCACCTCTCCCAAGCCGAGGATTGAACCTAGAACCATCGCGTTGACAGTCAGTAGTTCTACCGATTCCCTATAGTTGTTCCTTAATTTAATTTAATTTTTTCTCTCTATCATCTATATATTTTTTCTTATTAAATATTCTCTCTACCTAATCCCCACTCCTATTCGGTAAGCTACTTATTTCGCGTTTGGAAATTTTCAAACGCTCTAACTTTTCTTATCCTTCATTGCATCTCCCCACAGCTTTTCCATTTCTAATCTACCCGTACTTTTATATAATATGTTGTTTTTCTCGACCTTCTGATGAGAAGCATTTAGTTTTGAAATACAATAAACTAAAGAGATTCCCTCTTATTTACGTTTCAATTATTGTGATCGATCTTGACCATTATTGTCATGGTAATGTAAAGTTCTAATAATAGATATGTACATGTACACGCATTGATGATTATACATATACATATATACATTCTCCCCGCATATATATATATATATATATATATATATATATATGTATATATAGTCATGTAAGCTTTTTAACGTTTAAAACTATATAAATAAACTTATTCAATTTTTATATTTCTTTATCATTCGTTGGAAAACGATTAAGTAAGTCATTTAATCACCTGCAATCACTGCATCAACTTGCTCTCTCAAATTCATAATAGTCCTAATGTTTATTTAACCAATCATAAGTTGTTTACGATGAAACACTATATATAAATATATATATATATATATATATATATATATGTATATATGTGTATATATATGTATATATGTATATATATATATATATATATATATATATATATATATATATACGCAAGAATAGTTAATCCAGATTAGCAATTACACTTAACGATAGAAAAAAAACTGTTTAGAATGTCTGCTTGATTAAATCTTTTATTAATAAAACATTTGTATCTATAACAGAAATTATAAAATTATTTTATATTTTAAGCCTAAACAATATTGGTTATTTAAAAATCTGAAAGATAATTTATTATATTACCATCTTTATATGCTGAATGTAGATAACTAAAATAAATGTAAGATTTTTTAATTCTTAATTTAGGGATAATGTTATATACTAGTGTGCATATATAAGGAGGACCAAAGCAGATACGCTGTATAGCTTTTTATATAACGAACTTAGTAATATCCGTGTTCATGTAACTGTGTGTATCGTCTCTCTCTCTCTCTCTCTCTCTCTATATATATATATATATATATATATATATACATATATATATGACAGTGTATTTATTGTCGTTTAGTGTGATCTCGTGTATATACAGGGTGGCTCATTTAAAGTAGCCCGATATCTAATCTTTCTCTGATCATTTCTTTAAAGATTAAGCTGCACAATTAAAAGTAGCCCAATCTCTCTAATATTTCTCTTATCGACCAACTGACACCACAAGACAAAATGCAATTCTTTTTCCAACAAGATGTTGCTACATCACAGATCACTGACACGAGCTCATGACATGTTTACGGAAGAGAGAACAATAAGCAAAGGGTTATGGGGATCACGTTCCTCAGACTTGTCATCATGTAATTTTTATCTTTGGGAGACATTAAAACAAAAAAGTTTATACGAATAATCCTCACAATCTAGACTAACTGAAGAACATTACCAAAGTTATCAGGAGAATTAAAAGAGAAGATCTAAAGGCAATATCTGCAGACGTTGTGAACCGTCTCAGAAATGTACAGATGTTAATGGGGAACATTTCCAGCATCTTTTGTAACACTATCAGCATCTTTTTAACACTACCAGCATTTTAACCAATGTTAAAGGGAATTTAAGCAATAAAAGAATGTTCCTCCCTTCTATTACATTGTTTATGTTTTTTAAGTAGGCCAACCTATATAATGCGTGAGTGTTGGTGTTTACACATAATAATTAAAATATAGTCCGTGTTAAAGAAAACAAATAAACACCTTTGTGTCATTGGCACCAAACAAAGGAGAAACACACCTTCTTCATAGTCTCAATACATCGGATAAAAATACGTTCTGATCAGTCGCAACTCTTCGATGTGTTTTTTGCGAATGCAAATTGTTTCATCTCTAGAAACTCATGACAGCCAAATTATAATTCATGCATTTCGTTTCATTTATATTTCATGGGTTCGACTTCTTTTGCTCTCAGAGTGCACACTGTTTCCCTTCGGTAATTATAATGCGTCCACAGTTACCAAACTCAACTCTCAGAATATAAACTCCAAACTAACTCGTCTCTTTTGCAATATATGAACATTCTGTCTTTGTAAGTTGATTTTCTAAAGTTACATAATGAGGCCAGTCTTTATTCTGTGTTGATAACTTAATTTTAATTCGTGTATGTTTCTAAATCTCCAAAGTTGTTATATTAATATTTAACATAATATTTTATTCTAAAATGCCTCATCCGTTTTAATAACAGTTATTTTTGCGATTGAATCATTCTCTCTGAATGTCTCGTATTTCATATCCGGACAATCGCCCATTTCGCTTCAATAAGGTAACCCTGCGTTTTCCTAGATACAAGTATACAATACAATTAGTGTAGTATCAGCTCGGTTCAAATGATTTCTTTTTGGGTTGTACAAGGTGCATAATTAACCATTATAATTTATAAATTGGGATTTTATTTTATGCATATTTTTATTACTTAAACATATCAGCATGTATTATTTCTGATTGTTTCGAATAAATCATCATTCATATTTTTCTGCAATATTCTCACTCATCTTGACCTGAAAAGCACGTATTTAATCAATAGAAATATATTCATCTTTCATCGTTAATGCTAGTTCTGAGGCAACGCTACTGACCAACTATTACCTAAGAAAATTTTGTAGAGAAAGTTTAGTCCATACTGTATATTCTCTTCACCTAGTTTCCTCGGAATGATATCTTATTGATGAGATTACAAAACAATATATATAGCCTTAGTGTTGAGATCGAACATGAGTTAGATCAATATTTCACATCAAAATCTAACAAATTTTAAAAACAAGGCATTTAAAAACTCGTTGACATAGGAATCAACTTAAAGAGAGCAAAGGTCATTATTGTTTCAAGTAAAGATAAAAAAAACGGCTTTTCAGTTTCAAGATGGAATCTAAGATCGGAAAATACTTTTTCACAAAATTGGGTGAATTTATTTTTAAATAAAATTATTTCGTTTTCAACCTTTAATCACACATATGTTCTTTAAGTAAAACTTATTTCGCATATATGTTTTTTTTTCTTTGGAGCAGTGGGGGTAAATATTACTTTGATTTATTCTTTCGGATTTTATAGCAACATTTACATTGCGTGTAACAACAGTCGAGAATATAAGTATTTATTGACGTTAGATTTGAAGACGACCGCATCTTCTATAGTGAAGCAGTCCCATGGTAATGTGTGCAACAGACGTAAGTTTGTTGAGAGAAACACAGATCTTGAAAATATTATAAGGTGTTCGGCACGCAATAGAACTATGAAAGTTAGTTTAAGTTGCGAAAGCAAGGCGGTTGCGAAAGGAAAACGAGTGATTGTTTTAAATGTCTTATGAAAACAGACCATAGATTTAAGCTCAGTCGAGCATTTTCTCCTCTTATGGTTATAAACAATCTATTTTGTGATCATGATATTTTCATCCTAGACATTAGTTTCTCTCTTTTGTGTGGGATTGTAGTATTTGCTCTGTTATTCAAAGACGATCCTCCTTGAAATGCCCCTCTTATTTGGGAAATGGAGTATAATGTAGGATATGTATGTTCGTCATTATACCATAATTCCAAATATTATATACTCCTTTCGGGGAGATAAATTATGTTATTTCTTTATATATATATATATATATATATATATATATATATATATATATATATATATATT
The DNA here is from genome assembly GCF_053919585.1 of Euprymna scolopes. Classification (NCBI taxonomy): domain Eukaryota; kingdom Metazoa; phylum Mollusca; class Cephalopoda; order Sepiida; family Sepiolidae; genus Euprymna; species Euprymna scolopes. The sequence goes on along the minus strand of NC_136482.1, from coordinate 10,985,984 downwards.
AATACATATATATAAGAACAAAGCATTAATAAAACATTTAATTTTCAAAAAGGAGACACAAATTAAAGTAGATCGTCCCTTATCCGCGGAGTTTCGAAAGAAACACTTTCCTTCTGATCACAGGAATTAGCAAAATTCGGAATCGGATTTTTCTTGTAAAGTATCTAATGAAACTACAAGTAAGCAATAGAGCTTACTTGGTAAAAGTTAAAAAATAGTGAAGCAGCGGGAATATATATATATATATATATATACATATATATATATATATGTATATATATGCATATATATATATATATATATATACATATATATGTAAAAAGTTAAAAAATAGTGACGCAGCGGGAATATATATATATACATATATATGTATATATATGTATATATATATACATACATATATATATATATATATATATATATATATATATATATATATATATGAGACTGGAAGCATAATTATATTGATAGTGTTGCTAATAAATTTACGTTATATAATTGCATTCTTATTAATATGCATGGAATTAAGGGGGATAATTGATTTCTAATACGTCCAAGGATGGCATACTGTTGCCATATCTGGGCAGGAGCTGCAAAAACAGCCTATCCTGCCTTGACAGAGTACAATATAGACTTCCTGGCTTAGTGGGGGGTTATCCTTGTTCTATCGTTATTTCCATGGCAGGTGCTCGTCTGAACTCCAATCTCTGGTCCCCCATCGCCAATATTTCACGAAAAAAAACCGTCTAGCCGAATCCACTGTGAAAAATTTCCCCCACTCTTTATCTGTGCCTTGATCAAAACGTGGATTCCATGAACAAAGCTTCTTTCTGAGAACTGCACGCCTGTGGAACTCTGTTCCGTGCGCCTGCTTCCCACCGGACTACAACTTGGATGTCTTCAAGTCCAATGTTAACAAATTCCTAATGAACCGCCCCTTAAGTAAACACTTCATCAAATCTCCACACTAACGTAATGTACTTGCAATAACTCTTATCCCTGAGTGGCTTCCGGGCATTGATAAGTGGTGATCACTGTGTAAAAAAAAAAATACCATTGATTTAAATTTTCCTCACACTATTAGAATTGCTAGTGAACTTAATCAGAATCGAGTATCATCCATCAGAATAATAATAGAAGAGAGAAACACACGAAACTCTTTGTTTTACATGGAGTTCACCACTTATCAAGGCCAATGGCCACTCGGGGATAAGGATTATTGTGTGTACAGTAATCAATGGGATAGTGTAGCAATAGTATTGAAGAACTGATAATGTGTCATTGCTTAGGGGGGGACGAGTCATCAGGAATTTGTTTGTGTTGGACTTGAAGATATCCTAGTTGAAGTCGGGAGGGAAACAGGCAAGCGGAACAGAGTTCCACAGGCGTGCAGTTCTAAGAAAGAAGCTTTGTTCGTGGAATCTACGTTTTGATTTAGGCACAGATAAGGAGTGGGGAAAATTATTGACGGTGGTTTCAGCTAGTCGGGTGTTTTTTGAAAAAGATTGGCGATGGGGGACCAGAGAATGGAGCTCAGACGAGCACTTGCCATGGAAATAACGATAGAACAAAGACAGGCTCGCTACGTCTCTTCTGTGGGAGAGAGGTTGCAGGGAAAAGAAAAGTGCGTCCTCCACCAAGCCACGAAGTCTATTTTGTACTCTGTCAAGGCAGAATAGACTGTTTTAGCAGCTCCTGCCCAGATGTGGCAGCAGTCCTCCATCTTTGGACGTACTTGGCTCTTATATAGATAGATAATTGTGTGGAAAAGGGCTATTAGTGAACAGAATATATCGTCACCACAGCGTCGATTTTGTACTCTTCTAGAATTATTTATGCGGTACCTCCCTAGCTTTGACAGCAGTACTCTATCAGCCTAATATTCTCATGTGAAATTATTGTTGTTACTTCGCTAGATTGTTTTCGTAACTAAAAATGCGGGCAATCTTTCAGAAATCTCCTATAGGGAAACAAGCTTGTATTGATTCACAAATTCATGGTACTAATCGATCAATGTATTTCATTTAATCTATCTTATAATCGAATACCGCGCATTTCCTACAAGATAAGTTCATACCCTGCGATTTTCCCGATCAATAGAGAGAAACTCAGACACAAAATAATTACTCTTTCTAACGTCATGCATATTACTACATTTTTAACTACAATCACGTGACAAAAATGTGTTTATATCATCTGACAGAACGATTAATTTCCTGATAGATTATGATTGTGTGGTTTCGCTTAAGTGTCGTGACGAACGGAATCTCGTATCATTGTGTTTATCACTTCTGTTGTTTTGTCCGGCATCTCATACATAATTGTCACGAAAGCTGTTTTATTTTGATTACCAAATATTGGTCGATCACATATGCTTACAAGATTGCATTTTGTTGGTTTGTAAGTTTTTTATTTACCACAAATGTTTTGAGCATTTATTACTGAATCAAATTATTATTTTTTTTCAGTAAGCAGATAGTTGTGTTAGGTCAAAATATCTTTCGAATCTAAAATACTTAAATAAAAAAAAAACTTCCAGTTTGGGTTAAAAAGAAAAGTTCATTTATTATAAATACGTATACGAATAGTTTACATGATTTTTTCGGAAAAACTATGTAAGCTAAAATAATCAAACTTTATACATGAGATTAAGTTTGAATATATACTACGTATGATAAGTCAGTATAAGGAGTGTTACAGAAATTACTTTCTTAATTATTTCAATAATTAAATAAAAAAAAATAACTCGTATATCTGGCAAAATATATTCAAGAGAAATGTAAATACTTTTATCGGATGACACCGGTTTCTACTCATATCGAGTAGAGACTTATTCCGTTATGTTCATTTTAATATTTAAGGTTTTTAATTATATATATATATATATATATATATATATATATATATATATATATATATATATATATATATATATGGGAGCAAAATTAGTAAAATAAAAAAAGTTAAAAAAAAAAACTTTTCAAAATCAATACTGCAGAAATATGAATATAGATGTATATATTTATTAAACAACAACCTTATCCAAATTAGGAAGCTCAATATCAGTGATAGAGCTTAATATAAGTAGAAAAACTCTCTAACCTCGGATATTCTTGAAAGGGATCCCAATGGATATCTTACGGAACTCTTTTTCTAATAAACCCATCTATTGTGCAGTTTTGGATATCATTTAATATTTACAACCATACATATTGGACTTTGCTGGTATTCCCTTAGCATGAATTCATGACCTAAGAGATTTATCTGTTGCAGATTAACATAACAATGCAATATTCAATCCACTTTGATCGATTCGGTCGGTAAAAATAGGAGGCATTACTTTTGGAACTGGTATCATATATAATATGTAATAAGATGTATCAGAGATGATATTGAATCTATCATGTTCAAATATTTAGAAACTTTTATACGCAGCGTTGTTGAATATAGATGTTTGCTTGACTCTGGATACAAAAGTACTCGTCCGGCGGTTTATAGAAAGTGTCATTCAAAAAGAAGGGAAAATGATGATTGGGGCAATATTTGAACGCTTAGAATAAGAGAAAGAAGAACAGGAACTAATCTTTATTTCAGTTTTAACGATTAAGAAAATATTTCTCTTACATGTTCCAACATTAAATCTATTGGAAAGATGTGTGTTTTGCTTAATGTTAGACACCGGTGGAATAAGTTTTGAACACTTTTATGATTTAATTATTTGATTTTAATTGAAGTAAGTTTTATTAATTTGGAGGGAGCTATGTTTAAAAATAAAACAAAATCAGTTAACCTACGGAACATGGGTTTTCTTTCGAGAACAAATTATAATTAGCGTTTCCCGCAAAGAAAACTGCATTTTGGAAAAGATTACGCTGGCATATAAATTATTGAGTTCAATTCAATATGTTCAGACGCTGCTTTTTAAGTTTTCCACTATCTTACGGTTGAAAACGGAAGATGTAGTTAACTTTTACTGTAGGAATTCAATCGAACCCAGAATATATATTGAAACTATTTGATATCTTTCTGATTCCTTTTATCATTAAAACAGCAAAAAAATAAGAGAAGAAAAAAATAAAATTCAGAAACTACTACCGTTACTTTTGTCAACTAGAGTATGAAGCATCTCTTTCTATGTATAAAAGCAGTAATTGTTTACAACTGAAGAACTTTCCACATGATGATACAATCTGCTTATGCCACGACACTGCAATATCCAAAGTGACTATCATATACCAAAATAAGACCAACTAAATCTTGGCAACTCTGTTGCTAGCATAGATATATACTCTATCGATCTGAGGTATAATCCTGGAGTAGTCGGTATCAAAATCCGTCGTGCTCTGGTTTTCGTGAATTATGTACTTAACAACAATCAGCGGCGAGAGACTTGAACTTTTAATGGACTAAATGAACAATCGGAAATGAATACACAGTAAGCATTGGTTGAAAAGGTAAGCAATCGGAGAAAAACTATATACGCTGTACCATTGCAATTCTCGTTTATATTTTTATATAACTAACAATTCTACATTTTGGGGTATTCCTTTCCCGCCTTTTTTAAGTCAATGAGTTTATTGCTATTCATATGTGGCGACACTACTTAGTACATTGACGGGACACGAAATCAAGTGTAAAATAGGTCACAACCAGAAAGAAAATCCGAACAGTTATCTTTCTCGTCAACTAAGAATGTCAGATGCGCACCTATCATACAAAAGATAGTTTGTGCCTTCCAGGTTGGACGTTTCACTTGCCTAGCAGAATAGCTGATTAATTTCTATGCTTTCGATTGTCTTGTTTTCTGTTTAATCTATCCCTTCTTGACTGTCCGAGTTTGATGTGCCGTTCAAAAGAGATATGTTTATTGGAGTGTTTTCGTTGCAAGAATAAGATTTTAAAAAATCTCGGCGCTTTGTCTCTATACTAGCAAACATGTATTTTATGATATCTAATAATTTATACAGGTTGTTCATTGCAAAAGGATACAGAAAATGACCGAGAAGAAAAATAATAATGAAAAAAAAAATGTATGTCCATGCAAATTACAATCGTTCCTTTATCCTTCCTCTCTTAGTCGCTGTTACACGTTATTATCCTTACTTCTGCGTTTATTTCTCTTTTCTATGTTAATTATAGTTGCTCGCTCGGCGTCTCTTGATGACGGAGATGGTTGTGTTTTACAGACAGGACGAGGGGAGACTCACGGACCATTCTCAAAATGTTAAAACCTCTAAAATCCGGAAGCAACCAAATCATAGTTAAAAATCGCTCTACATTTCTTTAAATACTTGGGGTGGTAAATAGCGAGGTAAGATCTCTAGCCAACCATCTGCGGCCACGTTACCTAACCGCTGAATCTCATCGGTGAATCTTAGACCACCTTGTATTGGTTTCATGTGGCTGTTATAATGATGGGGATGTTACAAAAAGTCGAAGCATTTAGGATGCCAAGCCGCTTTTAAACCCGGCTGCACTGGATATGTCATATTTTCGAAGAGAAACATGTTAACTTTTCCGATGTGTTAATAGTATATTAAATGACCATATTACTTTAAATAAAAAAAGAAAACGTTGGATCTGACTTATTATAAGTGAATGTGTGACGTTACTTTCTATTAAAGTACATGTAAAACAAATACGGGATGCAAGGTTGCTGCGATGTGATATGAATTGGAGCTTGGTTAACAGTGCAGGACCTTTAAGATTGAAGGATTTTTGTTGAACTTTGTCCAATAGAGAGCAAAGAGCATCTAGAGTGAAGGCGTCGGGATAGTTAGAGATATTTATGTCGACAGTGCACAAATGCATTAAATCGTCCAATAGAACGGAGTAATGGTTCATGCAGAAGCCCATATGTAGTAGAAATTATTCCATGCATGGACGAATAGTTGTTTTGTAGAGATACAAGATACTTTTAGGTGTAACTATTTTCCAAGCGTCGTTATTTCTAAGTCAAACTGCTTTCGTCTGTCGAAGAAATTCTAATTTTTCGTAGTGATTTGCTGATTGGCCCAGCCGAAAGGATGATCATCAAACTATGGGGGATCTCTCCAATCATCTTTGGTACCACACTTGATATATTAAGGTACCGAAAATTGGTTGGAGAAACCCCCAAGTTGTCAGTCTCTTCGTGGTCATATTTGAATTACATTTGTTAGCAGTAATAATCAGCCACAGACAATCTTACAATTTATTAACTTGTGGAAATCATAACTCTTAATTAAAATAATAAAGTGTATTGATGGTGAAAAGTCAGTTCAACAAAAGGGACACCCTAGATAATGCAAATAATGCATCGGTTTTGAAAGACTTTTTCGCCGGTTGCGGACAGAGTACATTCACTAAATGTAGCATTAAGTAGTAATTTGTTTTTAATTCAAAGGTCAGTGAATGGCAGTCTGGTTAACACCATACGTGACGTCACAACTATTTAACATCTATCTTTTTTATCCCCAAATATATAGGCTCTCATAAAGAAATGGCAACCACGGAAGCGTCAACAAAGTTCATAATTCGCCCATAATTCACATTTGTTAAGAAGTAACTGCAGTATACGCTTGATTGTCCACCAAATCACGGCTATGGATGTCAACGTGATTGTGCCGTATATCATTTACTGCACAATCACATTGACACAACAGTTCTCGCCAGATCACCGAAGTTAAGCAATGTATAGCCTGGCCAGTACCAGGTGGGTGACCATTTGGGAAGGCGAGGCGCTGTATGTACCGCGAAGTAAATACCAGGTTGGGAAACTGGCGCGGTTTAACCTTCTCTCGAGGGTAGATGAACTTCTCTTAAGCCGTGATAGCGTCACGATAAAAAAAAATACCCTTGATGGCCCTGGATAAGCATCAAGTATTCAACTACGGACAAAATTTGAATTACACTGAAAACTCGTGTAGTGGATTCAATCTCATCTGAGGCCGCATGTCACGTTACGTTAAATTATGAATATGAAACAGTCTTTATTTTCACGCCATTTAATAAGTACTTATCGATACAAAGAGAAAAAAGTATCTTTACCAAACTCCACTTATTTGGTTCGTTATGCCGCCTCCAGTTGAAAAATAGCTTGAGTGCTTTGTTGGCGCCATTATCTCTCCGATAACCTACAGATAAACATCTGGGAGTTAGGGTCTAAACTGTTCAATGGCCATTCACAGTAACATTTCCTAGTAATAAGATAATAGTCAGCATATCGTTGATTGACGAGAAATAAATGATTGTTGGATGTTTTCTACTAAAACTTAGTGGACAATTCAGATATAAATTTAAGCTTATCTGAACCAAGTAGGGTTTGATTGTAAAAACAGATTCAGTATTAAAATAACGAGTCCGTTAGTCGCATTTCTAGTGCTAACCTGTGTAACAAGATAGATATAAGTTTTTAATAAATTTCATATATAATTTCAAACTTTCTATCGATCATTTTCCATCAGGGTTAAATTATTTCGCCAAAACAACAGTGTCGACTGTCTTGTAGTGACCTCACTACATTTAAGAGGCAGCGATATCTTACTCCAGACTGTTTTTTTTTCGCTGCATACTCACTTGAATTATGAAAAAGTAATTCCTTTGACGCTTGTAATTTGTCATTTAGTTACGTGATATACGCCGGCATTCCTGGCGCCTGCCAGTCTTGTCAGCGGTAATAACCAATTCCAGGCAAAAATCCAATGATAGAAAACCGGGGTTTCTGTCCAAAAATCTGGACGTTTTTCTATGACCATGAGTTAATTAGAAAGACAAGATGGTGCCTCGAGACAACAGGTCTATATGAGGACAAGTAGTTAATTCAAAAGTCTATCTTAAATTAACTTAGAAGTTATAGATTTATAGATGCTTATTCAGTAAAAAACGGCATTATGGCAAGGTATACTCCTCACGAGTAATATCCGTGGAAATGAGCACTGGATTTCATAATTTTTTTGAAAAAACAATAGGATTTCCGGACATGAATTCATATGCAAGATGCCTTTGTAATCCAAGTTTACGTTTCATTATTACTAGATGTACATTTCTTTTATTTATTACTTAATTTACACTACTTGCATTCTCTGGTCCACTTTGATTTCATTTGTGAGATGCATGTTACATTTTCTTGAATAAATAATCAGAATAAATTTCTTTATTTTAAGAATATCTATAAAGATAACATAACTAAATATGGAAATGTGAAAAACTTGCAAACTAAACGTTTTGCCACTGCTGTAAAGGCGTTATCAAAAATGAATAGCAAAAGGAAGAAAATGACAAAAAGCCATTCTTTTTTGTGGTTATATATAGGGATAAATCATAACACATTGAAAATCATGTAAAAGAAGAACACATTCAAATATCTACACATATATACATATACGTAAGTTATATATATATATACGAGCAGGGACGCCCGGCGTAGCCTGGTCGTAAAATACGCTTAAATATGATATTTTAATTTTTGTAGATTTCGTATATATTACTATACATTTTGTACCTATACTTATATATTGTTAGATAATAGCAGGGTTAAAGGTGCTCATTATTTATCTATCGATCTATATATCTGCCTATATATATGCTTATGTAATTATTATCTAACTGGCGAAGTGTACCCAACTGTACTGACATGCAGAAGTTCAAGTGTAACGTGAACAGACATCTTGCTGCCCATCTCCCTACATAGTACCCCTGTAGCTCATGTCCCTTATAGTATTCCCCTAGGTCAAGGTGGCAATATGCCGTGTTTGGGGTGAAAATGTAATTTACAAAAAAAATAAACACAGAGAGTTCAAGTGTAATTGTTCTGACAGACACATCAAGCTCAATGGCCGGAAGTGACGCGTCTTCCATTTTTTGAAAAGCTAGGTAAGTTTGGGAGTTAGATTTAAGACATCGAAGCGAACAGAGTGGTTAAACGAGTCTTCCTATCCTGAGAGTAATGGTGACACGTCTCAAAATAAAAACTAGGAGAAACCAGGAGGCCAAAGATATTCACTTTCCATTTTTCTGCGTAACGACACCTGGCTATTGAAATAAAATCTTCATATAAAACCAATCATCGTATAGGATCGTTTGAAACGTCTTTGTTAACAAATTCCAGCTCCCCTAAGGACGGATGGTATGAAGAACAACAGCCATTCAGTTAGGTCACGTAACACAACGTCAACACACACAATGGACTTAGGTTCTCACAAATACACAAACATCGAGTTCATTAACCCTCGACATGATTATACAAAATATATCCTTTTCGATTTGCGACCATTTCTGATTAAGATGACTAACACTCATAAACTCCTTGAGGTTATACAATAATATTATAAACTCGTGATTTCAGAAAATTTATCCATATGATTTGGATGTATCAGCTTGAATCAAAACCGAAACCAAAACTTATGGAAAAGTATATATATATAAGTGATATCGATCATTTTTATCAGACATCTAACCACTTCAAATGCATGTGGACCCGATCTCATCCCTGTTGTGCTATTAAAAAAGGTTCCGCTGAGGTTGCAACAAATGTCTTAACGAATCTTGCTTCCCTGACTGCTAGAAAAACTACTCATGTGGTACTAGTTTACGAAAATTCTAGCGAAAGAACCGACTCATTAAATTATCGCCCTATTAGCCTCCTCACGCTTTCGCCAAAATAATTCAGTCCATAATTAACCAAGCTAGTCCATCGCCTTACAACTGCTAAACTTCTGACTGACTAACAATATGGATTTAGGCAAGCACTTTCTACAGCAGATATCTTACCTGTAATTTCTGGACTATATACCATAAATTAGACAAAGCAAGAAAGGGTAGGCCGGTAGCCCTAGATATATCTAAGGTTTTTGATAGGGTATGGCATTATCGTCCTCTCAAGAAAATTAGATCATATGATATCACTGGACGAATACATAGCATAATTAAATCTTTCTTAAGTAAGAGAAAAATCCGGGTTGTCCTCGACGGTCGTGCATCTAAACAATATGATATAAATGTGGGTGTGCCTCATGGGTCTATCCTTTGGCCTTTATTATTCCTGATATTCATAAATGTCCTTCCTGTTAAAATTTTCTCTGAGATGGGTGTATTTGCTGATGACACAACGCTCTATAACAGGCAGGAGGAGAAAATAAATGAACACATATGTAAGAAAATGGCAGAAACACTAGAGGAAGACCTACAATCTGTAGCGGAATGAGGACAAAATGGATGGTCACATTCAATGCTGCCAAGACTAAACTTGTCTCCTTCAATAATTACAAGAAACCTTCTAAACCACCAATAGCTATGACTAAAAATATGTTACCTATAATTACTTCTTTATAACTCCTCGGCTTAATGGAACATAAGTTGGAATAGAAACATTGAGAGCATTGTCATGGCTGCTTCGAGGAAGATGGGCTCTCCCTCTCCCTGATAGAAAGTTATTACGCCTGAAAACATCCTGTAACTCTATAAAGCCACCATTCGCCTATGTATGGAGTATTTTTATCACATTAGGGCTGGTGCACCTGCTACTAGTTTCTCGCTTCTGGACAGGGTTAAAAAAAGCTGATAGTTCCTGACTGTCATCCAGGCTTCAACCACTGTCCCAGCGACAAAATGTTTTATCTCACTGCTACAAGTATTTTAATGGCGGAGTCTCTGATGACCTACAACCCCTGTACCTCCTCGACGCAGATACCCCTGACAATCTCGACAAGCAGCTAATTTCCACCCCTACACAACAGAGATCCCTAGATGTAAGAAAGCCTTCTAATTTTATAGTTTCTTCACTTGCACTGCTAGACTTTTGAACTCCCTTCCGTGTTCCTGCTTTGCCAACTGTACTGATATGCAGAAGTTCAAGTGTAATGTGAATAGACATCTTGCTGCTCAACTCTCTACATATCTTCTTTTGATTGATAGTTTGTTGCTATTTCTTCTGATGAATTAAGAACAAAATAGATAGGTCGTCGTTTATCACTTGTCCGCAATCACCTCCAAAAATAATAATACGATTCTCTTATCACTCTGCCTTATGATCACCCAGTTTTATGTTCGCTTTTGTATGCGACCACCGTTTTCTTGCAGCGGGCGCATGATAATTGTGACCCCAAATCCGGTGAACTCTCCGTCAATACATATAGCTCTTCAAACATGACAGAGACAAAAAAATCCTTGTTGTTTTCACCAAATGCGTTTGATTTGTTTTGTGTATGGTAACTTATTACCAAATATGTAAGTAGCGGATTGTAATAGGTAAATGTACAGAATATTTTCTCAGCATTAGGATTTTTATGGGGGTTGTTCATATATCCTTGCGAAAAGTATGAATCCTGATATTAAGAGTGTGTAGATAAATGCCAAGATAAAGGATGGAAGATTGAATCAAGGAAGCGTCTAACTCCAAGACGGGCTATCGTCAGAAAATAAAGTTGCATAAAATCTTTCCCAAGCGTCGATTATCTTTTCTTGAATGGAAAAAATATTTAGAAGCTTTAGAAGACCGTAAGTCTAGACAAACCGACGTAAAGAATTGTTTCAACTTTTATTCTGATGTACCACCAGAAAAGATGTTAACCGTCTCTGTAAAGAACTGTTCATTTACATTATTGTCCGTATTTCCTAAACTGTTTTTGCGTGTATATACACCTGCCCAAACTCAGCCATTAACTCGGTGAACACTATACATGCAGATATACATCCAAATTATACAAAGTTACGCATTATATACACCAGACAATCACAGAGACCCTTTTGTACACACACACACACACACACACACATATATATATATATATATATATATATATATATATATACAGACACACACACATACACACACACATATATATATATATATATATATATATATAGCATGCACATACATTATATATGCGATCGTACTATCGCCACGTACATACTCTTTACACCCTAGAGACCCTATATGGCAAGAAGGAATGTGGAACGGACAGTGTAAATTTATTTCTACGTTGTTTTTCTGCAACAAAACCGAATTATAAAAATTGATTAAAGATCTCTCATAAACAGCGGAAAATAATCTTATTGGATATGGTTGCAGAAAGATGATACGAACTGGAAGGTGAACTGAATGTTTGCTGGTGAAAGAAGAAAAGAAACGGAATAGTGCTGACGTCATATGCAGCGTAATGTATGGCGTTAAAATGCATTCAAAATTAATGATTAATGTCGAAGATGGCTTGAAGAATTGACTTGGTTTGATAACATTTATAGACAGACAACATAAATGCTACAAACGGGCCTTGCCACTTCAGAAGAGAATATGGGTCAAAATTGCGAAGTGGTATCCGCTTATTGATTGTGTAGTACTGAATCCAGTAACAAAGCTTTTAACTGTGAAGCTCAGATATCGTGCCACCTTTCATTTTTCTAGCTATGAATTAAATAGTAGAGCAAACTAGACTTTTTAAGCTTTGCTTGTGTAACTAACCGTGGAGAAGGAAAACTTATAAACAACAAGTTTTTTTCTATAGGCTTCCCTGGATTTATTATCTTTGGATTCAAACAATCTTTGTTAAGCAGATATGCAGTTAGGATTGCTTAATCCTTGCCTCACTATATGATTTTTTTTTATTACATTCTCCCCCCAAACAAGGCACGTTGCCACTTTGATGTAGGGGACTACTATCAGGGACCTAAGTATCAGGGGTACTATGTGGGGAGTTTAGCAGCAAGATGTATGTTCATATTACATTTGAACTTCTGCATGTCAGTACAGTTGTGACAGTAGAAAACTGGAAGAGAATTCCAAAGTCTAGCAATTTGGGGGAAGAAGCTATTAGAGTAGAAGCCTTTCTTACATCTAGAGATATCTATTGTGTAGAGGTGGGACTTCGCTGCTTGTGAGGTTTGTCGGCGGTATTTTAGTCGATGGGGGTGCAAGGGCTTGTAGTTCGCCAGAGCATCCACCATTAAAATACTTGTAAAACAGGCAGAGGGATGCAGCATTTTGTCGATGGGACAGGGGTTGAAGCTTAGATGACAGTCCGGGACCTATCAGTTTTACGACTCTCTTTTTGGACCCTGTCCATTGGTTAGAGATTAGTATCAGATGCGCCAACCAAAATGTAACATTAGCGAATGGTGACTTTGTAGAGGAACAGGATATATGTGTGCGTAACTTTCTAGCACGGCAGAGAGAATCCACCTTCTTCGCAGCCGTCTTAGCAATGATCTCGATGTATCTATTTTTATCTGCACAGCCACCATTACAGTAACATTTAAAGAATGTTCAAAAAGAAACGTAATTATCAACAAATTGTATTATTTAACCTAAAACTATTTCACTGTGGAGTTACTACTGTCAGACTTTATACATCTTAATATAACGTAATATATTTATGCATTTTAATTATTATTGGATTCGGACCCAAATACTTATTATCTGAATTAAATTATTATGGATCTGTATTTGGTAACGTTAATACTTAACAGTTTGCTGTATTTCAATTACAAATTTGCTTTGCGTAAAACATCCACCCTTCAGCTATGAATTAAATAATAGTTAGTTAAATAATAGTATATATTAGACTCTGAAGTTGATTCGTGAACATTTCTAAAAAAACGAAAAAATAATATTTTTGAAAAACTCGTACTTTTTATCTGGACATTGTTTCAAGTCGGCGTAGATTTCTATTGGTTTCAATAGTGCCGCTGCAACAAGGATGCGGATCAGAATTACGTCACTCTTGCTGCACAAGATTTTGACTCTTCATATACTTTAAGGTTATTCTACATATTATTCTAATTTTCTATCATGTTGTTGGAAGCATGTTTAAGATGCAGATATTTTTTTATTAAAAATCATTTATTTTTTTATTATTATTTGATCATGACTGTTTTATGTTGTATTTTCAGATACAAAATATACGTCATCAGAGAAAGAGTGTTGCAAAAATTAAAAACGTTTTACTTATTTTATTCATTTATCGTTTTTCTTTTAGTTATTTTAGGGTCCGAATGCTGTTCTTTATGAAATCGGCTCATTGTATCCAAGTTTTATGAGTTCATACTATATAATATTAATTATCAGTACTTTTTTTAAAATAATTTTTAAGTAAAAAAAAAAACGCATCTTCGGTGATCGTGATCGTATTTCAACCTATGAGAATATTTTGTTTTACTTTTGTTGTCGACCAGCAAATCAAAAATGCTGTCCGCAATTGCTCGATTGAGAATATTGTAATAAAATATATTCGCTCCAGTCAGTTGGAAAGCATAAGGTTACCAATATCGATACAGATGGAAAGGAACACCATTAATCAATTTGATAATCTCACATAAATCAGTTCAGACTCATTTATTACTATGTGTGTCAAGATGTCAAATATAAGTAAGAAAATAAAAGTGGGCCAATATAGATGCGTGCACAGCTGAAAAATCTCATCAACTTAAAAGTAGAACCCAATAAATATAGGTTCGTCCTGTACAAATATTAGTGTGCTTATGAGGTTAGTGTTTATTTGGGGATATAGTTTACATAGATGTTTAAACTCAACTGCTGTATAATTTCTCAGTAAAAAATTTATCAGTAAATAATTTCTAAGTAAATAATATTTTATGATAATATCGTTAGTAGTACAGTGGATTTCATGAATATATATAAGAATAAAGCTAACGAAAAGAACATTCCGAACACTTCATAATTAGGTAAAGTTTTGTAATACTTAAAAAAAAGTTGAAATATCGCATTTTATACGAGGAGTGTGACGACTAACTCCGTTATAAAGTGCTCGGCGGTAAATTTTAGCGCAACGAAATATTTCGACGTCAACTGTTTAATACTATCGGGCATTGTTCTGTTTATACCCGCCTAATTGGTTTAGCTAGAACGGAATTTCCTTTCTTTTGCTAATGACTGGCTACCTATAAGTTAAATTCTAACCTACAGATTAAAGGATGATTTGTAACTGGATTCGAAAACCCCGACTGGTAGTAATATTAAGTCCTTGCTAATGAAGCCAGGGATGGCTTTTGTCGCCAGGCTCGAATCTATCGACTGGTGTTAATCATGACACCCTGCACTGATGATGCCCAAAAGTATAAAACACTAGTGTCTGTAGGTATTTAATAATTATTATAGTAACTAATTATGTCATCTCCTTTAAGAAACTCGTTTCTTATCGTTGAGTTTAATTAAAAAGTCTATCAATTTAGCTCTTATGCACAGATCATCATATTAGATCACTCTGACAATCGTAAAAAAAGCATTAAAAAAATGTTTAAAATTAAACTGCATTTCCCGCGGTTATCGGCAGCCGAATCGATTAGGTCCCTGCTTATTAAACCGGGATTGGCTCCTATGGCCGGGTTCGAATCTATCGACTGGTGTAAATCGTGACATCATGCACTGATGATTCTCGAATAGATGAAGCACTAATGTCTGTAGGTATTTAATAATTATTACAGTATATATATATATATATATATATATATATATATATGTAGGTCACGCACGCACGCACACACACACACACACACACACACACACACATATATATATATATATATATAGGTCATACATCGAAGTCGACAAGAGAGTTCATTATATATATATATACATATATATGTATATATATATATGTATATATATATATATATATATATATATATATATATATGAAATTAAATGGAGGTGAAAGGATCTGAATACTCAAAATTTCGTCAGATTTATGCGGGCTTTTTCAAGATGGATGGTCATTGAAAAAAGCCCGCATAAATCGGGAGAAACGTTGAGTATTCAGGTCCTTTCACCTCCATTTTATTTCATGTCTTCGGAGTTAATACAGCTCAACAATCATATATATATATATATATATATATATATATATATATATTATTTACAATGCACTGTGCCCGACTCGACAGACAGTGACACAAGTTGAATTTTTAAGGGAGGTCAGGGAGAGACTTCGACGGAGAAGCCAGAACTCGAGTCAGTGACATTTCCACCACGACAGTCCACAACTCCATCCTTGTCACAGACTTTTTTTTTTACCAAGACTGGCATCACAACAGTTCTTCATCCTCTCGATAGACCAGGCCTTGCCCATTGTGACTTCAGTTATTTCATAACCTCGTGGAAAACATTAGAGTCTGTCGTTATGAGACAATTAAGAAAATTGAAGAGGATGTAACTAGGGTCATTGAAATGCTCACACAAATCTATGGGGCATTTCAGAAGTTGTCTGAACGGTATAATAGATACCTTGCAGCCGAGGGAGATTACTTCGAAGGGAACTAGAGTTTAATGTGTGTACTATCAATAAAAGTAGACATACGAACATGTCTCGAAACATATTGTATGCACCTCGTACTTTTCTCTATATCTAAAGTAGTAGCGTTCGTGTGTGTGTGTGTGTGTGTGTGTGTGTGTGTGTGTGTGTACAACTCTCCTACACCCTACATCACTACACCGATCATGACCAAACGTGGCACGACGATAGTTCCCAGTTCTAAGGAATAGTGCACACTATTTTTCAAGGTCATAGCATATGTATATATACTCTCCTCTAGTTCACATCACTGGACCGATCATAACCAAACCTGACATGATGATGGTATATGACCTTGGATAGGTGCACACTATTTTTCAAGGTTAAAGTAAAATATGGTCGGGACTTTGCTTTACGCTTGAGTACCCACAAGGCGGGTGCCCAAGCGTACAGCAAAGTTCTGCGCGAAGTATGTAAATATGGAAAAGATAAATAAATACAAACTAATAGCCCGAAACAAATCGGATGTCTCAGCGAATACGCCATATATCAAAATATCAACATTGCTGATGGCCAACGTTGGAAGAAAAAATGTAAATATATGGAGTTAGTTTCAACAAGATGCGCAATTAAGACGCTGACTATGATATTTAGGCCATAGATCACTGGAAATATAGATTTGCTTGATGAGAGGAAATGACGTATGTCAATAAATAGACAGTTAAACGTCGTTTATCAGAAGTGTATTATTTGGTAACCATCAATTTCGATTCATTATCTGTTTGTTCTTTCACAAGTGTCCTCACACAATCGTTAGCAATGACCCTTCATTGACAAAAAAGGCTTCTCCCTGAATCTGAGTGACAGTAAGCCATTCAAGTTTTCCATTGCATTCCATTTCTCCCCATAAACATTTATTACGTCAGCCGTTTAGAATCAAGTCTTCGCTGATAATAGCTCTTATTATCTTCTAAAATCTGTTCGACCATTAGCTTCCTATATATCCTAGTACTTATATCTTTTCGATGTAAGTCACAGACGCTATGCCTGTTATCGTTAGTGCTGTGCTACTCCACTACAGAATACTGCACAATAGCATGATGTCGTTCCGCTCATGCTGTAAAGAAGGAACGTCGAGCTCAACCAGACATGTACGACGATTACCAGCCACCTGAAACCGATACATTCCCACAGACTTTAAGCGAAGCATACCCCGATGTCGATCTGTTGAATGCCTCAGACGTTACCTGATAATGGAGCAACACTTTCATGAAGAGCTTAAGACAGAGTAGTTAACCGTTTGATAAGCATTGTAATTCACTTTGCATAATCGCAACAGCCGTTCGTCATCATTTATTGCTGATAGCGACTATTTATTTTCTCTAAAATTCTTAAAGATTCCAAAACTCGCTGAGTCTTTCAAGTGCTTTTCTGCAGAGTTTTTTTTTTCTTTATTCGATCTTTTTTTCCTTCCTGGCACTTTACGAATATATTGTGCAGTATCGACCCTGGAGAGTTTTACCATTTTTATATGAAAGGCGAGAAGTTAGATTATTATATTCATAGCAATTTCATTCCCACTTGTTTCATACGATGTTCTTTCGATATACGTGTTTTTATTCATTTCATTGTGATTCGTTGGCGGTCATTAGTTATGGAGGCTGGTTCCGCTATGAAAGATTTTCTTTAATATTTTTCTATTATTATTATTATTATTATTATTATTATTATTATTATTATTATTATTATTATTATTATTATTATTATTATCATATAATGTTTTGGGTTTTAGTTAAAAGAAAATGACCAAAGTGCTGAATTACGCAAGAAAGGTCATATGTTTGTGTACAATTTAAAAACACTTTATATTAGTGTTGTCGTTTATCGACATCTGACTATTCACGAAATAATAAAAAACATAAGCCCATAAATAACCACGTATTACTATTTTACAGTCAATGCTATGACAAACTATATATATACCGATATTTCTTGCGGTTAAAGTTTGCCGTGTGGGTTTGAAAGTTTGCCGTGTGGGTTTGAAAGTTTGCCGTGTGGGTTTGAAAGTTTGCCGTGTGGGTTTGTTTCTTGCTAATGAAGTTAAAGATGACTTCGTGGCCAGATTTGAATCTCCCGATTAGCTGTAATCGTAACACCCTGCACTGATGATTCATTAAAGGATGAAACACTAATGTCTATAGGTATTTAAAAAGTATTATAGCTTTGTTACCGTTTGAACTATGGACAAACATATAAGAAATGCTACAAATTTAGCGACTTAAAGCTATGGGTGTTTTTGCGCATGTGCAGGAGTAACAGCATTATTCAACTTGCTCCTGTCAAGCTATCCATATTTTTCAATTTTGACACCTTAGCAAATATGTTTATCGTCCAAAACCAAATGTAAAAGTGTTGCATGTATACAAATACTTATATATATCTAGTCTAAAGTCTGTAGACCAAAATTCCAGAGAGAAAGCTGGCAGAAACTCTCCATACACAGACAAGATCATATATATAAATATATATATATATATATATATATATATATATATATATATTATTTTGTAGGACTTAAAACGATTAGATTCACTAACCTGTAATCTAATTCATTTCAATATCTTGCCGTATATATATATATATATATATATATATATATATATATACACGGCAAGATATTGAAATGTATATATATATATATATATATATATATATATATATATATATATATACGGCAAGATATTGAAATGAATTAGATTACAGGTTAGTGAATCTAATCGTTTTAAGTCCTACAAAATATTGGAAGGAAATATATTATAAGACAATCCCAGCCCAATAAAATTGCTTAATATACTTAATAGAGCAAATAAAAGTAGAGTTTATTTATTAAGATTTAATTTAAAAAGAATTACTTTTCAAAATTAAAGTTTATTGCTTGAACCAAAGAATGCAATGTTTAAGTTTAATTGAAACATTTTATTCTTTGATTCAAACAATTTTTTTAAATAATCCTTTTTAAATTAATTTCGAATAAATGCACCATATATATATACATATATATATATATATATATGTGTGTGTGTGTGTGTGTGTATATCATTAATATAGAATGACCTTTCTAAAATATATAGTTATTATCATTGCAGGAGGATGTATAAATGATAATAAGGCATTTTAAAACTGCCACATTTGATTTATTCTAAGGAGTTTGAATTAAACTGAGAACGTATATGAACAAACGCTACATTCCTGGATTTTGATATTAAAATTGAGGATTGAATATTTATTTATATAATGTTCGATAAAAGAAAATCCTTTCCCTTTAAAATAGTTCGTATGCAATATAAAATAGCACATGCCCTACATATATGTTTTACGGTAGTATTATGTCTGAGTTTTTAAGAATAGCTCGTGTTACCTTAAATTTGATAGATTTCATAACCCCAGCATCTAGTTTAATAATAAGGTGGTAAACACAAAGAAAATATTTAAACAGTTTAATTAAGCAATTACTCAGTATCCTGATGCTTTTAAATCATATCCATTTATGAAAATAGATTAATAAAAAAATCCAGAACCTCATAAGTAATTATGATAGATTATATTATACTATGTATAATTATGAAATATTTACTATGATTTCTATGTATAATACATAATTACTATATATAATATATCAAAATAATATATGTATAATAATATACTATAATATAATGCTAAATATATTATAATAATATACTATAATATAATACTATAATATATTATAATAATAATACTAAATAATATATGCATAATATTATGCTAAAAAAAATATATGTATAATAATATAAATAATACATATATATATGTATAATATATAATTACTATTTATAAGATATCATAAAATGTATTTATATGAACAATACGTATAAGATGACGTAAAAATGTACATATTTATATTAATTTTAATTGTATACATATTTTTATATGTATTTTATATTTTTAATAACTAATAATTACAGAGATAGCACGAGTTAATAAGAATGTAATTTTTTTTACAAGGTGGTCACCACTTACCAAGGCCCGGAAGCTACTCAGGGATAAGGGTTATTGCATGTACAGTACGTTAGTGTGGAATTTAATAAAGTGTCTACTTAGGGGCGCGGTTCACCAGGAATTTGTTTACGTTGGACTTGAAGACATCCAGGTTGTAGTCAGGTGGGAAGCAGGGCAGACGGAACAGAGTTCCACAGGCGTGCAGTTCTAAGAAATATTACTAACAACAAAGAAGAGGTTGATAAATAGTAGAATGCAGTCAACTAAACACTATATAAAAGCATTACTTTGTTAATAGACTCATAAATTTGTGTAGAAACGGACGGATGGCACAGGTAAGAAATACTTTTTTAAATGCTATGAATTCGTTAGTCTAAATTTATCTGTAATGAAAATAAAAACTTGATCTAATATCAAAAATATGTTTGTCTATGAATTTTGAGGGAGGAAGTATTTGATCAACACTGCTGGGGAGCAAGAAGTTAATATACTGTTTTATTTTTAAATCACAAAAACATGTTAAACAACTGATGATCCCTTTAAGCACATTAGTACTACTGTTTGTTCATGTAAACTATTTAACAGTGTATAATTAATTGACTTACTGACAAAATAATCGTCCAACAAAGGAGTTTTTATAGCTTTAAAAGTAAAAAAAAACAAAAAAAACTTCACAACTATCTATCTATCTATCTCTATATCTATATCTATATTAAGTTATAATCTATCTATCTATCTATCTATCTATCTATCTATATATATATATATATATATATATATATATATATATATAGTAAGTTATAAAAATATAATGGCAATCAAGCTACACAGAATAGTCCGCGTTTCATTCACGCTAGGATTCGTCAGCCTGACGAATCCTAGCATGGACGAAACGCGGATTATTCTGTGTAGCTTAATTGCCATATATATTTTTATAACTTACTATATAGCTCTACCTATGTATTGAGCACTTTTGAAGTAAATACTTAAGGTTTACGCATAATATAATACTTTCCTACATTGATTTATGTGATTAAATGAAGTAGTCATTCATATATATATATATATATATATATATATATATATATATATATATATATATATATATATATAGAGAGAGAGAGAGAGAGAGAGAGAGAAATATACAGACAAATACAACGTACTACATTACACTTATAATGAAAAAGCAACATTTCATATGCATTCTGTCTCTCCCATCCCAAGAGAGACAGAGAACGCATAACAAATGTTGCTTTTGCGTTGGGCGTGTGATGCCAGCGCTTTTTTGTTCCTAAATGTTTTTATCTGATAAAGAAAGATAACGTAATGTTTATCTCTATCGTCCTGTTTATATTCAAGCAGTGCAGACATGTATAACTTTTGGTTGACATGTGTTTTTCTCTGAGGAAACATAATTTATTGCCACACTCTTCAAATTCCAAAGTTGAAAGAACGGCGCTTTCGTCACACAGAAAAAAAGGGGAAAAGTTAAATATAACAGGTGTCGAAATAAATCAAACATACAACTAGCACATATCTTTTCAACGGACTATAATAATAATAATAATATATATATATATATATATATATATATATATATATAATTAAATTCATGGACTTGATAAAGTATGTAAATATTTTCAGTATTTACTTCGCCAGTGCGCGATACGTAAGTAGATTTAATTTTAAAAATATATGTGACAATTAAGCTATGCGAAGATAAATTGAGAAAAAATTCTGTGTAACTTAGTTACCATATATATTTACAAACTTATAACTTACTATATATATATATATATATATATATATATATATATATATATATATATATATATATATTCTGTAAGGTCTAACGATATATATCTAGTAAGTTGCAAGTTTGGATATATAAATATATATATTTTTTTTAAATTTTTTATTACGTTTTCACCCCAAACAAGGCACATTGACACTTTGGTGTAGGAGGCTACTATCAGGGGTAACATCTACTGGGGTACTATGTAGGGATTTGGGCAGTAAGATGTCGGTTCACGTTGCACTTGAACTTCTGCACGTCAGTACTGTTGGGTAAGCAGGGACGTGGAATGGAATTCCAAAGTCTAGTGGTTCTGGGGAATAAACTACTGGAGTAGAAAGATCTTTTACATCTAGGGATCTCTACAGTGTGGGGGTGTGATTTAGAAGCCTGTCGGGTTTGTCGAGGGTGTTCACGTCGTGGGAGTACAAGTGCTTGCAGTTTGTCATAGCATTCTCCATTAAAATACTTGTAGAACAGGCAGAGGGATGCAACGTTTCGTCGATGGGACAGAGGCTGAAGCTTAGATGCCAGTTCAGAGCCTATCAGATTTGCGACTCTCTTTTGAACCTTGTCAAGGAGCGAGAGACTAGTAGCAGATGCACCAGCCCAAATATGACAACAATACTCCATACATGGGCAAATGGTGGCCTTATAGAGGTACAGGATACTTTCGGGTGTTAGTAGTTTTACTAGCACGGTAGAGAGAGCCCAGCTTCCTTGCAGCGACCTGGCAATGCCTTCAATGTAATTGTTCCAACTCATGTTTCCTGTGAACGTTAGACCAAGGTGTTTGAAAGGTGTACTCTCAGATAAAGAGTCGGTGGTCATTGCTATAGGTGGTAGAGAAGGTTTCTTGTAATTATTGAATGAAACTAGTTTAGTCTTGGCGGCATTGAACGTGACCATCCATTTTCGTCCCCATTCCACTACAGATTAGAGGTCATCCTCTAGTGTTTCAGCCATTTCTTTAGATATGTGTTCATTTGTTTTCCTGTCGTGGCTGTTATTGAGTGTGGTGTCATCAGCATATATACCCATCTCACTTATATATATGCGAACAGGAAATTCCTATTTCAGATTTATTCAGTAATTAATTAAGATTCTTACACACATCTGCTGATAGGGAAAGATTCATTGTTTCCATTTATTCTATAAATATTACTTTTTATATTTGTTGGTTTGTAGAAGCATTAGACAAAAGCAAATACTTCTGCCACCCAAACACATTCAATACCTGAGTTATTGCATAAATGATACAAATTTTGTATTACTTATTAAAATGGAGTGAATGCATTAATCTTATTAAGTATTTGCATATAATTTCGTTTTCCTTATATATTTGCCTCGGATAAATCCACAAATATAGTTCTACTATTCCGCAATATGTTCGACAGTGGCCATTATTATACCTCTCAAAAAAATTGCTTTTTTGTTGTAACCCAAACCGGTGTATATGGTACATGGTACAATATTTTTTTAACTATACAAAAAAAAAAAAAAAACATGGAAGACTTATCAAAAATGTTCATGCAATTTTTACAAGCACAGGCTGAGCGGGATGAACGCAGACAAGCTACACAAAACGAGCTTTTGCAAACACAAATACAGGCACAGGCTGACGGTGAGGAAAAGAGAGAGGACAGGTTATTGAAATGGTAGCAGGAACAAGAAGAAAAGCAGGAAATGGCGCAATTAAAGCAGAAAAAACTGCAATTGGAACAGGAAGAAAGGCATAAGAAACTACAATTGGAATATGAAGAAAGACAAGAGGAATGTTTTGCTAAAACACTGGAACTACTAAAGAGTAATCGAGAAAATGTCGATAGTGTTAATTTCTCCCATACAACTATTTTTAATAGCATGGACACATTTCATTATGTGCCTGAGGAAGAGAAGAATTTTGAAGCATACTACACAAGATACGAGGATGTTTTTCAACTGGACTGTAAAAATTGGCCAAATAGTCAGAAAGTGAGCCTCTTACTCAGAAAATTGGGTACATCAGAACACAGCAAATTCGTAGATTACATATTACCTAAAAAAACTGCGGAATTAGAGTTCATGGAAGCTGTAAAATTACTAAAAGAATTATTTAATCCAAATATATCTCTTTTTCATAAAAGATGGCTGTGCATGAATCTAAGATAGATGGACAACCAAGATTAGTTGACATACGCATCAGTTGTCAATAAAAACTGCGATAATTTTAAGCTTGCAGAACTAACGGTAGAAGATTTTAAATGTCTAATCTTCGCTCAAGGGTTAGTTTCCACGAAAAATGCAGAAATACGCAGACGAGTGTTGTCTAAGCTGGAATCTGAGCAAGATTTAACCCTCCAGAAACTAGCAGAGGACTGTGAAAGGGCCATTACACTAAAAAAGGATTAAAAAAATATAGAAGAATCCGGAGTGGCATATGTAAGAAAAGTTAGAAAACCATACGCACCAACCAAGAACTTTACAAAGAAAAGCAATGGAACGGGATATTCCAAAGATAATAACCATAAATATAGTACAGAATATAACAAGCCTCTTCCTAGATATAACTGTAAGAGATGTGCAGAAAAGCATTGGGAATCAGATTGTCCTTATAAGAAGAAAAAATGCTACATTTGTAAGAAGGTGGGACACAAAAGCGATTGCTGCAGATATAAAGATTACACCCGAAAGAGAGTACAGCAAACAAAATCAAATACAAAATTAGACAAAGATCGGCGAAAATACGTAAAAGTGGAAATATTTAAAACATCAATAAAGTTACAACTCGACTCCGGCTCCGATGTTTCTATAATAAACCTGAATACGTGGAAAAAGTTGGGAAAACCGGCCATGATGAAAACTAGTAAAGCAGCCCGGACGGTAACTGGTGGTGGTATAAAATTTGAAGGAGAAGTTGTCCTCCCGATTAAATTGAAAGGGATTTCGAAGAAATTAAAAATATTCGTACTAAAAAATAGTGAAAATCTGTTTGGAATAGATTTAATTGAGAAATTCGGACTATGGGATAAGCCAATCAATACATTCTGTAAAACATTAGAATGTTCTTCTCCAACAACAGTAAATATAAAAGACGATTTAAAAGAATTATTTCCTGAGGCATTCACAACTAACTTAGGTCGCTGCAATAAATTCAAGGCCTCGTTTGAACTTAAAGAAAACGCCAGCCCAATTTTTAGAAAAAAGCGAAATGTTCCGTTCGCTGGGTTGGAAAAGATTGATAAAGAATTAAATAGATTAGAACAGACGGGAATTCTATCAAAAATAGAACACAGCGAGTGGGCAGCCCCCACCGTATACGTAAAGAAAAAGAATGACGAAGTTAGAGTGTGCGCAGACTTTTCGACCGGGGTCAACTCCCTATTAAAAGATCACCATTACCCCCTACCAAGCCCAGAGGAAATATTCACGAAGTTGAATGGGGGTAATATCTTCTCCAAGATAGACTTGAGCGACGCGTATTTGCAAATACCGGTTGAGGAGAATTGCTCAAAAATACTATGCATCAATACGCATAAGGGATTATACAAATACAACCGATTGCCTTTTGGCATCAAAGTAGCGCCTGCCATCTTTCAGCAAGCGATGGACACCATGCTAAGTGGTCTTGAGTGCGCATGTGCATACCTGGACGACATTGTTGTCAGGAGCAAATCCCTAGAAGAACATAAGGAACATTTGAAACAAGTATTTACTCGAATACAAGAATTCGGCTTTAAAGTAAAAGAAAGTAAATGTGACTTTTGTATGAGCGAGATTAAGTATCTTGGACACATAATAAACAAACATGGATGACGTCCAGACCCAGACAGATCTGCGGCAATAAAAAATATGCCAGCACCCGATAATGTAACAACCTTGCAGAGTTTCTTGGGACTCGCAAATTATTACCAATCTTTTATTGAAGGAATGCATAACTTGCGAGCACCCTTAAATAATCTGCTTAAAAAGGATACACCGTGGAACTGGACGCAAGAATGTCAAACCGCTTTTGACAAAATAAAGAGCGCACTAACATCCGAATTATTCTTAACGCACTTTGACACAAACTTAAAAATAGTCGTCGCTAGTGACGCTAGCTCCTACGGCTTAGGAGCATGCATTCAACATATTATGCCGGATGGGTCTAGAAAACCAATAGCGCACGCTTCGAGAACGCTGATACCAGCCGAAAGGGCATATTCACAAATCGAAAAAGAAGCGTTGAGCATAATCTTTGCCGTGACTAAATTTCACCGATATTTATATGGTAGACAATTCATACTTGAAACCGACCATAAACCGTTAGTCACGATCTATGGATCAAAAAAAGGATTGCCGGTATAAACCCGCAAATAGATTGCTGCGCTGGGGTACAATACTACTTAATTACGATTTCCAGCTACAACATCTAGCATAAAAAAAGATTTGCCATGCGGATGGACTGTCAAGACTGATACCACAGAAATACAATCTGGAAGAATCAGTCATTGCAGCAATTCGGACAAATGTTGAAGTAAAAAATATGGTAGCAAACATCATTAAGGAACTACCCGTAACTTTGTCGGACATTAAAAGGGAAGCCGAGAAAGACGGATATATAAAGGACATAAAAGAGAAAATTATAACGGACACAAAGGTGCAGGAAGTTTTCTTCATATGTGACGATGTGTTACTGTACAGCGAGAGAGTGGTAATACCCAAAACATTGCAGAATAGGATGTTAAGAGATTTCCACACAGGACATCCGGGGATAAATCGAATGAAATCGTTAATGAGAAGCTACGTGTACTGGCGTAACATGGACACTGACATAGCGACAACAATTGATAAATGTAAAGGATGCCAGTTAGCGGCAAAATCTCCACCTATAGTACACAAACCTTGGCCGAAAACCGACCAACCATGATCGAGAATCCACATGGACTTCGCTGGTCCAGTAGGTGAAAACTATTATTTAATTGTAGTGGATAGTTTCACAAAATGGCCGGAGGTAATGCGTTGCAGGAATCCAACAACGAACAACTCAATAGGGTTCCTACACGAGTTGTTTGCAAGATTCGGTGTACCAGACACACTGGTCACTGACAACGGAACGCAGTTCACATCCGCAGAGTTTAAGGAATTTTGCGACACGTTCCGAGTGAAGCACATCACGACTCCGCCGTATCATCCAAGGTCGAACGGCCTCGCGGAAAGGTTCGTGGACACGCTAAAACGAGCGTTAAAGAAATCCATTGGAACACCAACAGAAAAAGCTTTGCAACAATTCTTGCAAGTATATAGGATTACACCACATTCTAGTACACCATCAAACATATCACCAGCTGATCTAATGTTTGCCAGAAAGGTAAAATCAGCGTTTGACAAACTATTTCCAAGGCAGGCAATTATCCGAAACACTACACACAAGAGAAGAAAGAAATATAACTCGGGAGATCGAGTATATTTTAAGTGCTACAGAAATAACACATCTTACTGGGAATGTGGAGTAGTGGATAAACGCATTGGTGATTGTACATACATGATTAAAGGTCCACAGAATATACATAAAAGGCACCTAAATCAGATAGAAAAACGTCATATCCAAGATGATGATGATACGACAACAGTCAAAGAGGAGGACACCATAGATATCATATACGAATCTTTTAATTTGGAACCGCCTCAAAGTGCACCTGAACCCCGAAGATCAGGTAGGAAAAGAAAAGTGAATGAACCATCAATGGTAAACCCAAAAAGAAAAAGATATTGAAATCTGTGTGACTTCAAATCTTGGGAGGGGGGTGTTGTGGTGGTAACCACTTATTTGCATATGCGAATAACATAACACTATAAATGGCAAGCCTTGGTTGGCCTTGGTGTGTCTTACTCAAATGCCACCGGAAGTGACGCCGAAGAGCGTACATGTCCTCCTACCAAGACTCTCTGACTCGACACCGTCATTTGTACATATTGTAAATATACCTTTTCTCTAATACACTTATTATTGCGTTATCTTGTTGTTTGCGTCTTCATTGTATTTCCTTACTAATTATTGTTCAACCTTGCAACCACAACAATAATAATAGTAATAATAATAATGGTTATAATGATAAAGTCAACTCTAAAACCGTAAGATAGTAAAAGTAAAAGAAATATAGCAGAGAAAATCTATATATATATAAAAGTGAAAGTGCATATGTGTATGTCTGTGTATATTTCCCTACGCAATAATTCTGTCAACTTTTAGTCTACGGACTCGAAACTTGATATACAGAGTACTGAGATTTTGGAAAATCGATGTTATTGGTTTTTGGCCAGAAATTTGACCTTTGAGAACTCTACCAAACTCCTCCGACAATTTGGTGTCTAAACACTTGAAAATATATATATTGGTTCCTTGAACATGGGTCTAACTTAAAAACTCGATTTGAGCCCAAAACAATAAATTTTAAGGGGTCATAATAGGGCTCCAAGTTAAACAAATTTGCTGTTTTGGGAGGCTTTTTTTCACAATACACCTCCAAACATTCGGGCAACGCCGGGTACACTTGCTAGTATAGAAAATATTAAAAAATAAAAAAAAGTGCAAAGTGCAAAGTAAAGAATAAAAGTTAAAATTACATAAATCTCTTCATTTCTTTAAAATGAAGAGAATGAAAAATTTAGAAACTGAAAAAATGACATGATTGAAAAATCAAATGAAAAGATAAACAGTCTAGCAGATAGAAAATATCAAATGAAAGTAACAGGGCTAATATGGTACCTAATGGTTAAACCAAAATAAACGTATAGTACACAAAGGAGTATATAATGAAAATAAAGATAACGTGATAATGTACAAACAATAAAAAGGAGTAGAAAGACAGTAATGGCATACGAATGTTGTATACAAGAAAATAAGACACGTATTTCGTCGTCCTATCACAATAGATTCGGGACTCCATAATCGTGGGTTTGATTCTCACCCGGTCCAGCTGTTCTGATCAGTCGTATGAAGACGAAACACGTGCTTGTAGATATATATATATATATATATATATATATATATATATATATATATATTAAATATGCATATCTTACTCCTCATTGTTGGCCACTGCAAGGGTAATGGAAAAATTATTCCACTTAATAATAAGGTAATGCAACACGCTCCAAATATAATGCAGTCAAAATAAACAACGAAATATGAGCTGTTAAAAATGCTGGATACCTATCACTGGCAAGGATTGGCTCAGTGGAAGAGTGATAGACTCGGACCCTCATTGTGTTGAATTCGATTCTCCTCTGGTTAAGCTGCATTGATGTGTTCTATGATTAAACACAGGTCCGTAAATAATATACTATTTTAAAAAAATATGCAAATGTATTGGTGTTTACGCGCGCGAAAACAGAAAAAAGGGGGAAAAAATTAAACGTAAGAATAAATGATCACAAACGAGAGATTTACCGGTTTAGTTCAGATCAACAAATGTCTTCGAAATCAATAGACGTTAATCTGTGCAAAATCGTAAATCCCTCGGTTTTTAATGATTTATTCTAGTGTTTAATTTTAATTTTTATTTTTATCGTAATATCTTCGGGAAATTTCATTTTATTATATATGATGTATTTTATCCGGAACACACACACACACACACACACATATATATATATATATATATATATATATATATATATATATATATATATAAAAGAAAATTTCCTCTGTGTGTGAGTTTGTTTCCGATGAACTCAGAAACGCCTTAGCCAATTTTATTTGTAAATTTTACAGGGAAGTACTTGATTGTTTCCTATGAACTCAGAAACGTCTAAGCCAATTTTATTTGTAAATTTTACAGGGACGTACTTGATGTGCGTGGAGGTGTCCTACGTAGGTTTTTTTTAATCAGAATGCGTCTTATAAATATTGAAAATCGATAATTGAAAAATAAAAGAGAAAAAAGGAAGACTGATATTTACCAAAGTTAACACTTTTATAACATCTAACATCACAAATGCACTTGATGAAGTTTTTTTTTCGAGGTACAAGCAGTAAACCCAGCCTATGAAATCAACAGTCGATTCTTTTATAAAAAAAGGGGCGCGTTCAAAATGAATGTGAGTTTAGATCTCACTTGAACCATAATACTTGAATTGTGTAAGCTTACCTATAATTCAAGTGATTATGTAAAAATTATTTCATAAAATCAACAGTTGATTCTTTGATAGGAGAAGTGTTGAATGTTTCAGCTGAGAGCACACTTGAACCATGATTCTTGACTTTTACATTTTAAACTTTAAATGAATCTATTATTTACAGATAATTTTATAATTACAACAGTGGACTCTCTTCAGTGCATTCTATAATAAAATATATGAACAAACTCACTGCTGGCAGGCATGTAAAACTTTCTCTCATAAAACTGTTTCAGGGGTGGGGTTCCTAACAAGAGCAGGAAACCAATTGATTTGATTACAAAATGGACGATTTACCGATTTCGATGAGAATAAAAGTATTATAATTACTAGACATCTTCAGGAAAAAATAGGAAGAACACTTAAATTTTACAATGGAAATTCTAAGGGTGAAATAGGTAACACACTTAAGCTAAGTTCAAAGGCTACACAGAGGGATAGTAATTAAGATCAAACCTCGGTAAAGTCAACAGTAAAAAAGAGGCTATAACTAGTTGTTAGGAGTGTGTAATATTGAAAATGAATGGTGCACGTTGTACAATGGAGAAAGAAGTGGCTGGTTACTTTTAATGCATCTAAAACCAAGCTTCTGTCTTTACATCATCAACGCTCTGCTGCCCAGCTACCATCAATCGAAATGAATGTCTCTCATCTTGGGGAGGCTTCATGCTTTGACAAGCTTCTGGGCGTGATCTTTACTCCCGATTTGAAATGGAACACGTATATCAAATCAATTGCCAAGGTCGCTCAAAAGATAGTGCGAGCCTTCTACCACTCCAGTAGATATCTAACTCCCGATGCACTTTTCTACCTATATAAAAGCCAGGTTCGGCCAAGGATGGAGTACTGTTGCCACATCTGGCCAGGAGCTGCTAGAAGCAGCTTATCCTGTCTTGACAGAGTTCAAAATAGACTTCGTAGCTCAGTAGAGGATGCCCTTTTTTCTTCCCTGCAACCTCTTTCCCACAGAAGAGACGTAGCGAGCCTGTCCCTGCTTTTTTCATGGCAAGTGCTAATCTGAACTTCGATCTCTGGCTCCCCCCTCGCCAGGCTTTCACGAAAGACACCCGTCTTACTAGAACCACTGTCAACAATTACCCACATTCTTTATCCGTGCATACACCTAAACGTAGATTCCATGAACAGGGCTTCTTTCTTAGAACTGCTCGCCTGTGGAACTCTATTCCGTTTGTCTGCTTTCCAGCTGACTACAATCTGATTCAAGTCCAACGTGAACAAGTTCTTATTGAACCGCTCCCCTAAGTAATCCAATTTACAAAATTCCCACTAATGACTAATGTATACCTATTAACCCTTATCCTCGAGTGGCCTTGATGAGCGTTGATCCCATGTAAAAAACAAAAATTTAATCTGTATGGTCATAGAGTAAAAGAGGTTCTATCTTTTATTGGTCCTGTAAAAACAAATGATGAGTACGGACAAATAATTGGAGACGAATATTGAAAGAACACAGAACCCCTGATTTTTAAGTAACAAAAAAAACCAAGAACCCCACCAGTTACCCACCTTTAACAGGAATTACTTAGTTAGGGACCCAGATATAAACAATGAAATCTACAAATCCACAGTAAATCCCTAATTCTTAAATCAACTAGTATGAGAAGAAGGCTACCCTCATCGTGATTAAAATAATCCTTTTGAAATTTCCCCAGACGTACCCCTCCGCCGTACTGTATACCGATACTCTATAGCTGATTGGGATAGCTTCCGTACATCATATCTGATTTACCTATGCACTCCATGTTTAAAAAGGAAGTGTCCTCTATAGTATCAGATCTGACCGAATGGTTAATTGTAGGTATAGACCAATTCATACCATCTAAAAAATTCCAACAAAAACCTAACAGCCAGACAGGGTACTCCCCTGAATGTTCTGCTGCCATCACGCACAGAAATCACCTTTTCCATAACTACCAACGTAATAGATGCACTGAAACTAAAGCTGCTTTCAGGTCTGCCAGCAACCACTGTAAAAGAGTAATGAAAAATGCAAGATAGATATATGCCCAGTCTGTTAAATCCAAAGTAGCTGAGCAGCGGCTTGGTTCCCACCAGTTTTGGCAAATAACAAATAGGATCCTGAACAGAAGTGTGCGTTCTATCCCAACCATTATCAATGGACCAGAGGTCATCGCGTCAGTGTCAGACAAGGCCAAACTATTTGCAAAGAACTTTGCAGCTAATTCTACCCTATGCGACGAAGGCCATCAACTCCCCATATTTCCTCCTATAACACAGAACAAGCTAGGTAACATACAAATATCCGTGATGAGGTCGCCAAGCTAATCAAGAACCTAGATTCCAGTAAAGCAACTGGCCCTGATGGCATCCCAATTATAGTGTTAAAAAAGCTTCAACCAGAACTCGCTCCCATACTTACGAAACTATTTAAGCGCTGCCTTAAGGAGAAGTGCTTTCCGACTCCCTGGAAGACCTCATCAGTTTGCCCTGTATTTAAGAATTCAGGTGATAAGTCATCTCCCTCTCAATACAGACCAATAAGTCTCCTCTGTGTTATGAGTAAGTTGCTGGAATCCATATTAAATAGAGAAATAGTCAACCACCTCAGCAGGAACAACCTTTTTAGTGACACACAATATGGTTTCCTCTCTGCAAGATCTACCGCAGATGTGCTGACGGTTATATCCCACGGGATTAGCGAATCCCTTGACAAAGGCTTCCTTTCTAGGGCAATTGCTCTTGACATATACAAGGCCTTCAACAAGGTATGGCATAAGGGTCTACTTCACAAAATTTCCAGCTACGGTATAACTGGAAATGTTTTCTCAATCATTAAATCATTTCTCTCCGATAGGCTCATAAGAGTAGTGGTAGATGGACAAAAATCAGAGGCCTGCAATATAAATGCTGGAGTCCGTCAGGGGTCAATCCTGGACCCAACTCTCTTCCTGATCTACATCAATGATCTCCCTAAACACATACTTAAATCATTCGTTGATATATATGCTGATGACACGACCATCTACGGCAACACATCAAAGGCTGTAAACGACAAAGTTCTCTCTGATTCTCTCTCCTCTGATCTCAAGCGCGTGGTTCAGTGGGGGAAGACGTGGCTGGTTACCTTTAATGCATCTAAAACCAAACTCCTATCCTTACATCATCAACGCTCTGATGCCCATCTGGCATCAATTGGGATGGATGGCTCTCGTCTGGGTGAGGCCCCGTGTTTTGACAAGCTTCTGGGTTTGACCTTTACTCCTGATCTGAAATGGAACACGTACATCAAATCTGTTGCCAAGGTCGCTGGAAAGATGCTGGGATCCTTCTACCGCTCCAGAAGATATCTCACTACTGATGCAATTCTCTATCTATATAAAAGTCAAGTACGTCCAAGGATGGAATCCTGTTGCCATATCTGGGCAGGAGCTGCTAAAAACAGCATATCCTGCCTTGACAGAGTACAATATAGACTTCCTGGCTTAGTCAGGGATGCCCTTTTCTCTACCCTGCAACCTCTCTACCGCAGAAGAGACGTTGCGCGCCTATCCTTGTTTTATCGTTATTTCCATGGCAGGTGCTCGTCTGAACTCCAATCTCTGGTCCCCCTTCGCCAATCTTTCACGAAAAACACCCGTCTAGCTGAATCCACTGTGAAAAATTTCCCACTCTATATCTGTGCCTAAATCAAAACGTAGATTCCATGAACAAAGCTTCTTTCTTAGAACTGCACGCCTGTGGAACTCTGTTCCGTCTGCCTGCTTCCCACCGGACTATAACTTGGATGTCTTCAAGTCCAACGTTAACAAATTCCTAATGAACCGTCCCCTTAAGTAAACACTTCATCAAACCTCCACACTAACGTAATATACTTGCAATAACCCTTATCCCTGAGGGGCTTCCGAGCCTTGATAAGTGGTGATCACTGTGTAAAAAAAAACCATCCTAAGGAAAAGGAATGTTAAGGAAATCGAACTGTAACATCGTAGAAACAAAATATGGATAACGTTTAGATGAAGGAATTGAACAGGGATCTGAAATATAAACAGTGAACTGAAAATCTGAAGACACCGCCTTATATCCATAAACTAGTAAAATGTAAAACCAATTTAACTAAATAAACAACTCAAGATGACTTATAATACAATTAAGTGAAAATTTTAAGGATTTAAATAATTAAACCGCCAAATTCTGTTGAATAAATAAAAACAGCAATTCAGAGTTATCCCCCTTTGAATAGTATTTTACTGATTATCCCTCCGAAGTGTAAATAGAGATCACAATAATAAATACCAATTTTCAACATCCTAAGCTTTTTATTAATCTAAAACTTTTAAAATCGTAAAATGATTTAAGAAAAACACATTCAGACCATGGCAGTTCAAAGACTAATGTTTCTCATCCGACGAAGAGAAAATTATGTTTATACATAAAAACCTGACATAAGGACATTAGCTTAGAAATGGAATAAAAAGTAGAGTGGAAAAATACAGGAAGCAAAGTTAAAATAGAATAAAAATAGTATATATATAATAGAATGTTTACCTTAATTTTCATTATGCACACATACACGCACACACACACACACACACACATGTAAATATATATGTATATTTATGTATATGTTAACTTTCGCCATATTTGAAGCTAAATATCTCATCATTATTGAATGATGAAAATATGATAAAAGTGCGGGGTTGGTTCCGGGGTTAAACGTGTCATCTTTGAAAATAACTAGCCGATACTTAATGAGTCTTGCTCTATCGATCACACGGCGAGTTAGTTCATATCATCTCAGTTCCAATATGAATTCTGATTTCATTATTTTTTCATGATCAAATATCTTCGTTGAGAGACAATTTTATTACAAAATTCGAAAACTCATAACATAAAAGACACTAATCAATATTCCATAAACGAAACGTGAAAAATGAGTAGAATTCTGTCATAAAAATAATTTTAATATTTAATTACAATCTGAAACCACTGCCTTCGCCGAATAATAATAATAATAAAATAATAATAATGATAGTAGTAGTAGTAGTAGTAGTAGTAGTAGTAGTAGTAGTAGTAGTAGTAGAGAATAGACTATTAATACAATGTAATTTCAGAAGCTACCCCAATGACCGAGCATATTGAATAAGGAGGAAAACCTTGTGGGCATGTTCAGTGACTTCGATACAACGAGGCAAAGAATTGCAGACTAAGTAAAACTCAAGATAGGGTTGCTTTTATATCTAGAATTAATTGAAATACTACGAGAGATAAATGATGGAACAGACCATGAAACACCTTACACAGGAACCCCACACATACAAACCCCACATGCATAAGGTCTGCAAATCACAGTAAAAAAAGAGACCAAAACCTATGAAAATACGAAAGTAAACGAGAATGAAACAGTTGACCTAGAAAACGTCGTACAACTTATAAACGAGGGAAAAACAAGAATCAAATTTCTAAGGAACCAAAAATTGAGAACTATCAAAAATTGAGAACTACCAAAAATAAAAAGGTGCATAAGCTCCTCCAATGCATCCCAACATATATTATTACAGACTGTAATAATTTGTACGGCACAATCACGTTGACACACCGGTTCTCGCCAGATCACCGAAGTTAAGTAACGTTGAGTCTGGACAGTACTAAAAAAAAAAATACAAAAAGTTGTAGATGGCCTATGCCCCTCCAGGGCAATATATGGGAAGAGCGACAACATGATAATAGAAATGCCGAATGGTTGAAAGACATGAAAGAAGAGTTACAGAAAAGCGAAAAAAAGGAAAGAGAATGAAATCAACAAGGTAACGACGAAATACACGCATACTGGTTTAAAATTCACATCCGTACATGAAAAACTGAGAACCTGAAAAGCTGTATCGATGAAGCGGATGTCCCAGAATGTATGACCAAAGGCAAAACCGTACCGGTGCAAAAGGACACAGCAAAAATAACATCCCGAGCAATTACATGCATATAACATGTTTACCTACAATGTGGAAAATAACAACAGCACGACTGGGGGAACAAATTTATTTCGCTTCATAATCGCGCACTACGACTACTACAGCGAAAGAAACATTAATTTGGATCATGAAAACTCAGACTGTATCATTGCATAATTGTAAGTTAACATCTGTGCTCTCGCTCCCTTCTTTTTTCTTCTTTTTCTCCAAAACCTGGTGCCGCGCCAAATAAATAAGGAGGGTCAAGGAGGATGGAAAAATCGAGGAGACAAAGCACTAACCAGGCCTGCTCTGGATGAGTGCGTAGAGGACTGAAACCGGGCGGGGGCTTATTGCCACCGATATCCCAGTGAAGACCAATGGCCGCTACCAATGAGGAATCAATGGTAGACGGCTATTACAATAAGGCAAGTTAATTTGCAAAGGTTGTTAGAAGAGAGGAGAGTACTGGAAATCTAGGGAGATTTCTTGTCACTCAGACACCAGGAAACACTAAAGGCCGTTTTCAAAGATAATTCTTAGATCATGACCTGTGTGAAATCCCCTTATGAATAATAATAATAATAATAATAATAATAATAATAATAATAATAATAATAATAATAATAATAATGAAACTGTATAAATAAGGAAACCGCGCCAGCCTTTTTTCATGAGTGTCACCATAAACAGGCAACATACCAAATAATGAAGGCCAACGAGGAAAAGACCGAGGAAAGAAACCACTAACTATACCTCCACTGGAGATGCGCAAGGAAGACTGGAACCTTGGGGGTCATTGCCACCCAAATTTCAGTAAAGACCAATGGTAGCCACCAAAAAGAAATCAATGGTAAGCGTCTGTTGCGATAACGCAAATTAAATTGAAAAGGTTGTCGAAAGTTGAAAAGTACTGCAAATCAGGGGAGACTTGTTTTCACTCAGACTCCATGGAACACCACAAATTGTTCTAAAAACAATCTTTGACGATGACTTGTGAGTAAATAATAATAATAATAATGATAATAAAATGATACTAATAATAATGATAATAATAATGATAATAATGATAATAATGATAATAATAGTGATAATAATGATAATAATAATGAAAATAATAACCATAATAATAATAAAAATAATAATAATAATAATGATGATGATAATAATAATAATCATAATAATAAAAATGATAATAATAATAACAATAATAATAATGATAACAATAATAATAACAATAATAATAATAGTAATGATAATAATAAGAACAATAATAATAATAATATAATAATAACAACATTAATAATAATAACATTAAAAATAAGACCAATAATAATAATAATAATAATAATAATAATAATAATAATAATGATGCTAATAATAATGCTAATAATAATAGCAATAAGAATAAGAAGAACAATAATAATAGCAATAATAATGATAACAATAATAACAATAATAATAATAACAATAATAATAATGACATTAATAAGAACAATAATAATAACAATAATAATTACAATAATAATAAAAATAATAATAACAATATTAATAATTATATCAATAATAATAGCAATAATAATAGCAATAATAGTAGTAGTACTAGTAGTAGTAGTAGTAGTAGTAGTAGTAGTAATTCACTTGCTTCGAAATTGTGTAAATATGTTAATTCCAGTTATTCGGATTATTTGGACTAATATTCTGATATTAAATGTTTTTTTCACAACTTTTCAGTCGACCATTTTCACGCATTTTCTCTCGAAAAGTTTTATGTCGACCTGCAGAATATATACGGGAATCTTATTTTGTCCACGCGGCTATCTTGTTCATTTTCCATCAGAAAAGGTATAAGTGATTTGTAAATAATTTTTACATATCACATACCATAATACTTAGCTCGCTGCACCGTAGCATAACAAAACCCCATACATATTTCAGCCACATCGGATCAATAATTTCCAAAAAACAGTGGAACGCAGAGACAGACAAAGAGTCAGATAAAAAAAAATGCAATATAAGTCAGACATGAACTCAAGTAATTTGTACAAAATATGGTCGGATTGCAGAAAGGATTTCGTATTTCATTAAAATTTTTATTGGTAAATGTTTAAGGGTTAAGCTATATTTTCTCTATTATAAAATGTCTAATATTATCAGAGTATTACTTAAGCTTCCTTGGGTGAGTACGCCAGCTAGCTTTTATTAAGTTGAGTTGTAGTTTTCTTTACGATATATGTTATTCTGACATCCAGGATATTCGATGATCAAGATAAAGCGATCGGTAACAAATACGTGCCTACGTAAAACGCCGTTTTCTTTTTCGATCAAGATGGTTTCTAAGTTCATGACCTGGTTATCGTCTACAATTTCATGACTGACATTTATGCTGTTTTTTTTTTTTTCAGATCCTTTTGTCTAGGATTCTTTTCCTTGGTTTACAGATATCTGCTGCTGAGTTAATTGATTTTGCACTAACTTATGGTTTCTCTCTCTAACACCCGAAAAATGTAGATCGATCAAAAATGTTGATGCAGTTCCTCTCTTAAAAGTTTTGCGTAGTGTCATACGATACGTTTAGCTATTTAAAAGAAAAATATGTTTTTTTTTTTCGCGTGTTTTTGTTTTATGTATCGTTCCTGTTTTGGTTCAATGTTATTTTTATGCTTTTTGTTTTGCTGTGTGTTTTTTTTTTATATTTGAATCTTTTTATCGAATGGCGATAAGAAAAATGCTACTTTTGCCTTTAGCTAATGTGTATCAAAGGAGAATGTCGGTCCATCTGTAGAACGTGAAACACGATTATCACGGTGCACAATTGCAAGCGAATCTCTTTGATCTACGACATCCTGCATCACTGTTATAGCTCACGAAACGCACATCTAAAAGAATGTTTCCGTCATAAAAAAAGTATCACCACAATTATTTGTTGAAAGTCAAATCGGAGTTTTTTTTTATTTTGTTCTTTGTTACATTTTCCCGTTTTCGTTTTAATGTTTTGTTTTACATTTTCAGTTTTTAAATTATTTTTGGTAAATCATTAGTATTTGTTTCTATGGAATTACTCAATTTTTAGAAAAAATTAATAGATATCAGTTCAAAGATTAAATAACGCAATCCATGTTTTCGATTGATATTAAAGTTAAAATTCACGTGACTTACGGAAGGACCAATATGACTTTCTTAATTGGCGAGATTTGAAAAAGATGTGTTTGCTAGCTGTCCCAAAATGTGGACAGCATGTATCAAGTGGCGAATTTAGTTAAATCCTTCTCTCTCTTCCTCACTCACTTTCTCTCTCTATCTCTCTCTTTCTCTTTTATCTTTCTCTCATACACACATAAAAACAAATGTGAAGTTTCTGTTTCTGCCATCTTGAATAGACCTTTTATAAACTAAACAATAATTGCCCGCGTTGTTTTGTATCAACGGACGAAAATGCAACATGTTTTCACATTATGGATATGTCTACAGTGATGGAGACAATATAAACGAGCGTGAATGGTGGAGGTTTAATCCTTACTATAGATGGTAACTAAAAGTAAAATAAAATTAAATAACCCTTTTACTCAACCATGTATGACTCGATAGGAATAATCTGCTCATGTGGATTCATAAAAATGCTAAATTTCAAATAGTTGTATAGGTTCCCAAGTTTAACATAAAGATCCCAAAGTTCTGAAAATACACCTGAACATAATAATGTGGTACGTTAGACGAAACATTGTGAGAAATAACACTCAAAATGAGAATGTTAGTTCAACTAATATAAATTATTAATCTAAATCTACAAAATTCCATTAAATAAAATGATGTCAAATGCTAGCTGATAAGTCGAAGAGGAAATGCACTTTAATAGTAGAACAACAAATAGTTAATATTCTAGATTTTGTAGAAATATTTACCTATAAAAAAACGATATATTACTGTATGCCAAATCTATGCAGTCAAGCAATTCGAAGTGTTCGTAAGCAATAGATGTTCGATGAAAGGAACATGTTTTCCAATGCATTATTGGATCAACTTCTCTGATGCCATCAATATATGGATAACGTGTTCGTAGAAATGATGAATGGAAAATACTTGTAAGATTTCACGTTGGAAACACGCGAAAAGCCGGCTGATTATACCGTAAAAGCGAATTAAATTATTCAAAGCAACATAGAAAATTGTTCTCGCGGACGAGTACAACGATCAAATATGATGTCATGATAAATTCGTTTGTCGAATATTTTGTCTTGCAGATTCTGTCAACTTTATTTTCCCAGAGTGTTTCTATTTATATCTCTCTTTCACTCTCAGTCTGTCTGTCTGTCTGTCTGTCAGTCTGTCTGTCTGTCTGTCTCTCTCTCTCTCTCTCTCACACACACTGGGATTTTAGATATGGCTAGGTTGCCTTCCTCTTATCTATTTGCCTTTCTGGTACCAAAGGTACTTAAGCTTTTATGCATTTTTATTCTCATAGCTTTTATATGCTAGTTAAAATGTCGCGGAATAGATCTTGTAATCTTGTTAAATTTACTTATATATATTATTAATAGTGTAATTTTTAAGTTTTTAATTTTTATATATTATATATTAGGATAAATAGTAACCGTATTATTCTACATTTTCTTATTGGGGAAGTGGTATTATCTACTGGAGAGCCATGTATTGAACATCTGTCCTGTTTTTAAATCTCCGAAACAGTCACATGGTAGATGGCTGAGAATCACCGTATTCTCTTTACAAAATTTTAGTTAAGGTTTTCCTTTTTCATCGTTATATAGTTATATGCTAATTTATAACTGAAGACTTTTGAGAAATCAACTTATGCAAATGCAAAATCTATTTCTCTTTAACAATTTTAGTTAGTTTTTTTCATCCTTATATAATTGAATTCTCTATTGTAATTATAAACATTTTAGAAGTCGGATTATGTAGGTGCTATGTCTGTGATAGTTTAAATTTGTTTTATTTTCTAGGTATTTAAACTGCACACTTTACTTTTATTTTTCCATCTTGCATTTTTACTCAAAGCTTCTTTAAACTACATATATATATATATATATATATATATATATATATATATATATATATATATATATATATATATATATATATGTTTCAGGAACTTTGTATGTGTGTATGTGTGTAACTGTGTGCATGTGAGTTCGTCTGGCCGATTTTATGAAATTTGACACGAATGTACTTCATGTGTCTGGCACTGTTCGTAGATAGCTTTTGTATCAGAATATGTTCGAAAAGTATCGAAAACATTTTTGGTGACCAAGATTAAGACTAATTTAGGAATGCTGATTCGGAAAATCATATTAATTTTTTCTCACTACGTGCATTTGTTGAGATATTTGCTAGTTGATACACTTTTTACTTTAAAATAAGGTTTTCTGACTCAATGTTTTGAGCCCATTATCTTCTTTAAAGTTACTTTTCACTAAAAAAAGTTACTTTCTTCTTAATTTCCTCTTCCGGTTGGTCTTTATTTCCTTTTTGCAACAACTGGTGACAGAGCACATCGTTTTCCTTCCGCTCCCATCCTAGACTACAGTATGTTTTACTCATTTCTTCTTCTGAATAATGTGTTTGTTTACTTTGTCATGCAAAATGACTTTTCATGTTCCATTTCTTACAATTTAGTCTTTCGATTTCTTCAACTCCTTTATTTTCCTACCCTTTGTTGTTATTATCTTTACTTTTTCATTCGCATCATTTTTTCTCTTCCAGTTTTTTACTTTTTCTCTTTAAATAAATATATCTATGAATTATGTATTAGCTTCCAGAGTCATTATTTTTTTAGAATGGTTTATCTCTACTGTGGAGCATAAGTGCGTGCAACAGCAGTACATTAGGCGTGATTTTTATATAAATACTAGTTTTATAATTACAATTGTATGCTGTTTTTAAGTATATGTTAATTAATTAATCACAAACTTTAAAGTAAAAGTAAAATTTTCTAAACAATCAGATATTTAGTTGGTAAGCAGTGGACACTGAGTAGTAAATAGGCGTATCGATTGTGTAATGTTTTTGTGGATTTCTATTTCAATGTAAAGTTTATTCCCTTAATAATCATTTATAAATCAGATAGAAAATAATTCAGCTGCGTTATTTTATTTTCGTTTCAGGATTTTGGAGCAAAATTTGAGCATGGCTACATCATCTTCATAGTGACGTTGTTTAAACAATCCAAATATGTTTATCGTTGCAGGAATATACGTTGCAATCCAACAGGAAAGAGATCAGTGACTGTGAATTTGATTCTTCTTTGGGTTTCGTTGAATGAACTGATCCATTTATGTTGCTATTGTGAAGAAAAACACATTTTAAACTTTTTTTGAAGCTGTCTATAAAAAGGTGCGAATCTTAACAAAAATACTCTTCGACATCCAGCTGCCTCAGTAGATCGGGAACGTCGTTGCAATATACTACGTCCTTTCTCTGGGTGAAATATGGGATGAATTCAACATTGCGTTCTCTATAGAAAGTTATGAGAGTTTCAAGCGAAAATAAATTTTCTTTGAGTCTTGAAGCTAAAGGTTCAGAAGTGTGTTTATCTTGCTTGCTGCAAAGTAATGCTGGGTCATCAAGATAAGGCATAGGCACTCCATATTGTATGCTAGCAATGTGTTGATCATCTTCGATAGTGGACAAAAAAGGAGAGAAAGTCACTCCACTTTGGTATTCTAATAATCTGGCGTGAACCGAAAAACATTCAAACTATTTCTGTGTAGTCAAAATAAAGAAAATCAACAGGAAAAACATAAATGTGTTGGCTTATCCAAACCTCAAGACTCCAATTAAGCCAATTCAACACTGTAATGAAATTCTTGTCGCAGTTTTTAAGGAATTGCCAAATTGGAATTGCCTGTTTCTGAAGATAATCAAGCCTCTGTTTTGTCCACTGAAAGTAGTGAAGCCACTGTTTTAGATGTCAGTTTTCTACCTTCTTTGCTACCACAGCGTTTTTCACAAGGAGAATCTTATGATGAGAAATCTCAACCTTTCAAAAATATCTTCTCAAAAGCCAGTAACAAAAACATTTTTCCTATCGAAGTTGACTATCAATCTAATTTATAATCATCAGTTGAGAATCAATCTAATTTATATAACGTAAATATTTCTCATACATACATATATATATATACACACACGCACATATATATATACACACATAACTCGGTTTGTTGCTTATATATATATATATATATATATATATATATATATATAAAGAGAAATAAAAAGGAACAAACCGAGTTCTGTGTTCATCAACATTTCGTCTTTATTTCGAGACTGCCTCTTGATGAAATAAAGACGACACATTGATGAACACATAACCTAGTTTGTTCCTTTCTATTTCTCTATTTTGTAGGAATACTATATCCATTATTTTCATCATGTATATGTATCCCCAAAGCTTCTGCCCTTGGTGGAGGGGAGACTAAAACTTGCATCTATAGTTTCAAATGATCTGAAATAACAGCAAGGGGAGGCTTGATTTTAAATATTTCTCATATGTTATATCTCTTCTGTTTTGGAAATAGTGTACAATTATGAATATTTACAGTATCAAATAATATTTATACACTGTGAAGTTTACTTTATGTATGAAAAACCAAAGCATATAAGATATATTTGAAATCAAGTCTTTTCTTACTGCTATATCAGATAATGAGAAGCCATAGCAGCAAGTTATAGTCTACCCTCAATCAAGGATGGAAGTGTTCAGGGAATATCAGATATTTTGAAATTCATATGCAAAACAAGAAAAAGAAATTACTATTATTAAAACATTCTATGGCTGCAAAAACGTGCATTAAATAAGCTCTGGATAGTAGATGCTACCCTAAATTTTCGACTTTAAAGGAAAATGTCGCATAGTTCACTATACAATTCACGTCATTACCTTTCCAACGAGCATTCATTTGTTTAATTTTGACCAATAGTCGCTAAGATTTCGAACTCATAAAATTGCCAATATATATATATATATATATATATATATATATATATATATATATATATATATATATATATATATATACATATACTTGTTACATTATTGTATATTGAAACGCTCATGTCTTTGGTTTTATGCGACAAAACTACTTGAAAATTTGCAAGCTTTCTGAGAACTATGATACTATTATGTGGTTAAAATTTTATGAAAATTTTAACAAAGAATTTATATTTTCAAACCAATAATATATGCCAAAATTATCCTACATTTGTATATATAGTGCCCTGGCAGCCAGGCCACCTTCAGTTTTGCTGCTTTGGTTGTCCTCTCTGTGGCATTGCCAGGCCACTAATTTATATATATATATATATATATTCTGGTTTTCATATATATATATATATATATATATATATATATATATATATATATATATATATATGAAAACCAGAATATATTCACGACCTTTCCTTTATATAAGATATCATGTATTTGATCGTAAATCCATATGAAACCTATCCAAAAAGTAATTTCACTCCTTCAGATTTTGTCATAAACGATGTTTTTATTTATCGCAAACTATAAATGTATAAACTGGATAAATAAATGAATGTCATATAATCTGGTATTTTGTTTAGGAAATGAGCAGAAACAAAAATTAAGTTTGCTCTACACTATTTGAAAGCGCTGCGTTATAATCCGCTTAGAAATGCATCGCATGCAATACGGTATTCCTTTTGAGCAGATTATATGAAATTTGTAAACACTAACAGGGAAACCTAACGTTACCCAGGATTAAATGACGATAAACGAAGTTCTATTATTTCCAATACGTTTATTGTCACAAGAATTGGTGAAATCGGCCATTTTTTTTAAAAAGCAAACTGATTGA
Source organism: Euprymna scolopes (assembly GCF_053919585.1). Lineage (NCBI taxonomy): Eukaryota > Metazoa > Mollusca > Cephalopoda > Sepiida > Sepiolidae > Euprymna > Euprymna scolopes. The sequence continues at coordinate 10,941,022 of NC_136482.1, read as the reverse complement.
TTGCCAGCTTTAGTCAGGAACTCACTGTGGTGCACTAAGTGGAAGCTTACATATCTATCCGAAGTGGCTTACTCAAAAATACATTGTAGTCAACATTCCACTGTTGAGAACCATTTATGGATTTTATGAAATTATTTTTTCTATAATGTCTTGAATTAGTTTAAAATACAAAAGTCAAGTAGAATGGTTAAATTATGCTTTAAACAATAGCATTCATTTTAAACGCGCTCTTGTCTTATGAAAGAATTTACCATTTATTTTATACGTCGGGTCCTTCTCATAGTATGATGATAAAACATTTCAAATGTACTTGTGATGTTAGGCTGTATAAGGGCAATAACTTTGGTCACACTCGGGCCGTTCCGTCTTTTATCGGAGTTTTTTGATTCTCGATAAATATCGGAGGCATTCCAATACAAAACTAGCTCACTCCTCGAATCATAAAATACATTTGTGTGAATTTTTCTTTTAAAAATCGGTCCAGCCGTTTCAAAGTGTATAAATAACGAAGCCTCACACACAAAGACACACACAAAGTGAGATATACATACATGCATATATATATATATATATATATATATATATATATATATATATATATGTGTGTGTGTGTGTGTGTGTGTGTGTGTGTGTAGCCATAAATCAAAGGAGCAAAATATTAGTTTAGTTACAAATCGTGTCACAAAAACTAATCCAACGATAATTTATTACAGTTTTACATCTATGATCGTATATTCAATATAATACAGTGTTTAATTAATGTTACAGTCGCTTTTTTCTGTAATACATAGAGTTTCAAATTAGCTGACGATGCGGCGTTAATTTATTGGCGGATATAGCCAGGTGAACGGCTATATGAAAACATGTCTTAGGGGTTACATTTATTCTTTATTCCTGAAAGACCTCTTCTTTTTACGTTATATTTTAAGCTCGAAAGCAATTTGCATCTTTTATCCAGACAATTTCTGATACATTTTTTCGATGTATTTGTTGTAAGTCCAAATATAATGTTATCGCGGTGTTAACATAACACGAAAATCTATAATGTAATATATTGAGCGAGATTTACAAGAAATATATGTTTCGCCAGGATCAGTTCTGAGTGCAAGCTTACAATGAATGCAGTTGATTGACTTGATAGAAACGGTTGTGACATCATATGACTCAAAAGGGAAAGTGAGACTGTGTTTGTTGAGCAAAAATAAAAGTTGTAGCAGGCAGGCTCGAACCTGTGACGCGTAGGCGGAAAATAAAATGAAGGTGTGTTTAAAGGCGTTGGTTGAGCAAAAAACAAAAAAAAAAATGAAAACTGAGAGAGCAAAAACAAAAAAAAAGTGGTAGTAGAAAGGCTGGCTTGAACCAGTACTGCGAAGGAGGAAAAAAGTGAAAAAAAAAGGTGACGTCTTTGCCGTTGCGCCTATCGCTAAACCGGAAGTTACGTAGGTTTAAATTAAGGCTATAGAATCGAAAAGAGGCAATTATTTTCGAAAATATCGGCGATAAAAGCGACCTTTCCCTGCAGAACGTGCCCACTTGAGGGTGCAGGGATTAATATTTTCACCAGGTTTTCGATATTTGTCGTCCGAAGGATCGAGTTTCAAAACAGTACCAATCTCGTGCAAATTCTACGCCTCTGTCGAAAGTTTTTGCGAGAAATACAAGCATACATATATAAATTAAAACAGTCAAGTGAGATTTATATTATAGACTAGCCTGCGTGTCCTGTGTTGCCCGGGAGTTTGAAGGTGTGTGTTATGCCAAAAAAAATTGTTAGTAGGCAGACAGGCTCGAACGCGTATTGCTAAGAAGGAAAAGAACATGAAAAAAAAGTGAAGTCTTTACTGTTGCGTCCATTATGAACCCTGATGTGACACAGGTTTAAATTAAGGCTGAACAATCGAAAAGAGGGGATGACTTTCGAATATATCGGCGAAAAAGCGACCCCGCTTTGTAGAAACGTTCCCAGTTGTGGGTGACGGAATTAATGTTTTAGCCAATTTTCGATATTTCTCGTTCGAGGGGTCTAGCTTTTGAAAATCAGTTGCTTCTATCGAAAGTTTTTGGCAGACGTACATACATGCATGCATTTAAACAGACAAGTGAGATTTATATTATAGATAACTATCGCAATCTACTGCATATAATGCATTCTTTGGATATCATCACTGGCAGCCAAATTTGCAGTTTTGTATGTGTTGATCGATATATATTTTGAATAGAACTTGATTGTGATGGATTGATCGATAGATTTATAGTTGCGTTAATAATCTTCCTTCTTTTACGTGCAGTGTTGTCTATTTAGGCGAGCATATAGAATCACGGTTCCAAATCTCAGGAATCGATCCAATGCGTTTTATACGGGCACATATCGAAAGGGCAAACTAGCACTGTGGGGGGGGGTCATCGGTTATGTTATTATGTCATGTGTCATCACAGTTTGAAAGCAGAGTTTTGAAAATGAAGGAAAGGAAGTATCTTCATAAGCATTAATTTGTCAATCAACCAAGCTCATTAAGCCTTATCTTCGACAGTCCCAAATTATTATCATTATTATTGGGTTTTTTTAATATAAATAAGTATTATTATTATTTATTTTATGCAAATTTAAAGTGACGCGTTATTTCGCAATCTAATTTACATGTGTGTTGTTGGTTAACAATAATTTCTAAAGGATAGTTTTCTAGAGGTTCGTGATTCAATATTTAATACATCTGATAGTAATTAAGAATACCATAAAATAATGAACTCATTTATACTGCCATGTCTTACGATACAGAGATAATCTACTCCCTTGGATTGAATAACATTTGCATATCGACACTATGAAAATAAGAATGGTAGTTCGAATATTCATACAAATACGAATTATTAATGCGCATCAAAGAAGTTCTGAAACGTAATCTATGTTTATATATATATATATATATATATATATAAATTAGAATGTGTGCTATATATACTCAACGAATATTTGATCTACATATTTGAGATTTGTTATGTAGGGTATTCAGAAACGTAAAAAATATTTTAATCGGTTTTTATCCGGAAATACGTCTGTTAAAGGGGTCAAAATTGAAAAGAAAATGGCCTTTGGAAGCAATCGGATTTTTATCACTTTGTCAACTATTTAACGAAATGTGAAAATATCTTTTAAAGATCGTAGCTGGTCTAATGTCTTCAGATTTTACTTTCGATCTCATCTAGAGTATTTTTTTTACTTGCAAGAAATCTGAGAAATTACTTAGCTGATTTTTGGTCTAAACATTTAAAATTTTACATAAAGTGTAATCAGACATAGGTTAAGCTTTTTAATCGTTTTTTTTTTTGGCCGAGAATTTGGCTAGCAAGGGGTAAGAGTTTTAAATATTTTACCTTTGAGGTCTCTTAGCAAACTATTCAAACAATTTTAGGTCTAAATATTTGGAATTTTACATAAAGAGTATTCAGAAATACAACACGCTTTTTAAATCTATTTTTGAGAGAAAAATTGGCTGCTAAGAGGTCAAAGTTGAAAGAGTTGACCTTTGCAGACTCTATCAAACTCCTCCGCCAATGTTTGGTCTAAACAATTGAAAATTTGGATGTAGGTTTTCTGGACATTTTCTGGACGCTTTTTAAATCTAATTTTGAGAGAAAAATTGGCTGCTAAGAGGTCAAAGTTGAAAGAGTTGACCTTTGCAGACTCAATCCATCTCCTCCGCCAATTTTGGGTCTAAACACTTGAAATTTTTGATGTAGGTTTTCTGGACATATGCACATAAAGTTATAAACAGTACATAGAGCCTGAGCAAAACTAGGCTTAAATGCTAGTACTTTGTATATACGGATTTTTGATCTACATACTTGAAATTTTTTATACATGATAATCAGATATGTGGAACACTTTTTAATCCGTTTTAATGCGGAAAAAAGGGCTGCTAAGTTACCAAATTGAAAAACTGGTCCGTGGGAAGCCACCAAATTTTTATGTTTTCCAACTGTTTCACGATACGCATGCGCTGTCGTAAAATATGACAGCTCCATTGTGTTTAGTATGAATTGCTTTGAAAATATTCTTTGAAAGTTTTGTCAAGCTGGTATAATAGTGTTAAGAAGAGGTACGAGCGTACTAATGTGCAGGCAAGTAGGAAAAACAATGGACATTCCAAGAAAGAAAGGTGACCTAAGATACATCTAGGCAAACGAAAATAAACAATGGAATCTCCGGACTTTTAGCGACGTGGATCCATGCCGTCAATCGGTCATGGGTCAGACGGAAAACCAGCAAAAATGCAATAACAAGCTGACGAGGAAATAGGTTAACAGGTCGAAGAGCTATCAATAAAAAGAGGAAAAGAACAAAGCAACATGCAGACAGTCAGAGAGAGAGAGAGAGAGAGAGGGAGAGAGAGAGTTACGGGACACAAATCGACACAGTTTGCAACCACCCCTGTCATTGTTTTCGAGTGTGTATATTAGATATATCGTAAAATAAACATTTTTATGAACAAAGTGTCTCGTATTCGTTGATAAATGAAATAACTGTCCGTTTAATCGCTACATAATCACCAACCAGACATATTATATGTAACAATAGTTTGCGAACTTGACTCAGTCTATAACTTTGTTTCGATTCTAGTTCCAGTATTTTTTTTTACTTGCAAGAAGTGAACTGTTTAGTAAAAAAGCATAATACTCGCATGCGTATGTTTAAGTTTATTTCCGTTGGTTTTTCATTGTTTTTTTTTAAGAATTAAGCGTTACGTTTATTACCTACGGCATTTCTGTTCATATCGAATAATAGTTTTGCACTAATTAAAATATATTTATGCGTATTTTATGACCGGGCAACGCCGGGCATATTTTCTAGTAATGTATTTGTTTAGATATTTTATTGTTAATTATATTCGTTGTCCTGCTTTTGTATTTAATCTGTTTCAGTGTGACTGAAGTATTTTCATTTTTTTGTCCATTTTCATGTATAGAATAAATATGTTGAAACACCTGCTTCTCATGAGTGGCTTACGGGCCTTAATAAGCGGTGACTTCTTGTTGAAAAAAGCAGCGTTAAGCCTAGTCAGTACTACAATAGATTACCATTTTTAAAAGACGACGTGCTTTATTTTCTCTCAGCTTATTTCGTCATTGTTCCACTCCTACCGGATTTTCCTCGCCATTGATATCAAACAATGTCAGGTGAAATGTGGTTGGAGATTGTGCAACATTTGCTTCACAATTACACGCGTAGCTACTCTTACAAATGGTATCCATTGTATCTCGAGACTGTAAAAAGTCTATAATAATAATGTCCATTCCTTATTGTATGTATTTTATATTTTTCCAGTCATATTCGCATAGCCTTTTCGCACTTGTCACCAAATCAGCTTTTCAATTCAAACAGAATGGCTTCTTTTTCTTCCCAAATAAAATCAATAGCATGCATGATCGATTCTTTCGAACTCTTGTTTAAATAAGCCTCTCGCTCAATAGTGCCAAATCGATAAATCTCTGGGAAATAAACCAATACATATATAACCATGGCGATGACACCTGTACGGATCTACGCACCTGCTGTACGTAGACAAATGCAAATATGCATTGATCCCATTGTACTTATCTATTTAGTAGTGTATTTTCTTAGTCTTTACGAAAGAAATATATTTGAAGGCTGGACATTGTATACATGTGTATTAAAAACAGGAGGGATAACGCCATTGTTTATTCAATTTTTATCAGCCTCGTTCTGAATATGCGCACAAAATCACATTTCTAATTTGAATACTCTTTAAAAAAAACTCATCCCAAGATGGTTGTTGAAATTACATGTAATTACCAGACTCTACGCCGAGCGATAGTAAAGATATTTTGTTTTAGATTGTTTAAATTTCATTTTAAATTTTATTACGTGGGACTTCTTCAATTCTTCGATGTTCTTGTACAACCTTTTGAGCGTTATTAAGTGTATGATAATATCACCCACGAAAAAAAACTTTATAAATGTTATTTTTTGTAAAAATAAATTAATGCTTGAAAGTTTTCTGTTTTTCGAACGAACACTCTCTCTCTCTCTCTCTCTCTCTCTCTCTATATATATATATATATATATATATATATATATATATATATATATATATATATAAGTAGTATCGTTCATGTGTGTGTCTCTGTGTACAACTCTACGACAGCTCAAACGGCTGGGCCAATCCTGACCAAACATGGCATGACGATATATATATATATATATATATATATATATATATATATATATATATATATATATATATATATATATATATATTGGCATCCACATACAGTACTGTTTCACAGCTCGTCAGTGCGGCTAGACAGGCAAGTGAAACCCGACCGCCCAAATGACAATCAATGCTTCTCACCATTGCGCTATACGGCTGCTGCTGTATGGGTAATGAATTAATGATGTTTTGACATCGTCCAAATGCTACCTCTCGATTTGTTAACACAAAGAGCGTCGCTTAATACACTAATGGCAGTTTTTGTATCATTTCCCAATATGATCAACACAAGATAGGGAGCATTATAGCCATCCACATACGGTAGTGTTTCGCTGTTTCACAGCTCATCAGTGCGGCTATACAGGAAACTGCCTCAAGCCAAGATCGAAACTCGACCGCCCAAATGACAGTCAGGGCTTCTCACCATTGCGCTATACGGTTGCTCTGTGGGTAATGAATTTACGATGTTTTGACATCGATAGAGAGCATTATATATATATATATATATACATATATATATACATATATATATATATATATATATATATATATAATGCTCTCTATTTTGGCTTGAGCATATTGGGAAGTGATATAAACACTGCCATTATTGTATTAACCTATGCTCTTTGTGTTAACAAATCGAGCTTAGGCGTTTGGACGATGTCAAATTAATGTTGATTAATTACTTGCATAGTAGCGCCTGAATAGCATAACGGTTAGAAATCTCGACTGTCGGTTCGATCATGGCTTGAGGTAGTTGCTTGTCTAGCCACACTTATGAGTTGTGAACCAGTGAAACAGTACTGTATGTAGATTACTACATATATATATATATATATATATATATATATATGTATGTGTGTGTGTGTGTGTGTGTGTGTGTGTTTATCTATCTATATTCTAAACGAAATCGTTTATCTTTTTTACTTTTATTCACACAAACCAAGGCAAATTACAAGCAAGACGTGAGGGACTACTGTAAATTTTAAAACCTAATGACGGAGACATCTTAACTGAGGAGTTTAGCATATATATATATATATATATATATATACATATATATATATATATATATATATATTCGTTAATATTATATGTAACCTTCTACGTATTGGCAAAGTCATAGAACTAGAGAGCATGGGAAGCATTAAGTATAGCAGTTCAAAATGAGAAGCTACCTGAGTATGAAGTCTTCTGGAATCTGACGACTTCTACAGTGAAAAGATTTCATATATTGTCCGGGTTATGGGATAAATATATGTCGATAAAGCACTGTTGAACTATGTTCGGCAGCGCAGATTCTGTTGACGTACTTATAAAACAAGTATAGGAATTCAAATTGTGGCGATGATACAGAGCTGGAACTTGGAAGACAATATTGGACTTATTATACTAAAGGATATATTTACTCTGTCTGAAATGCTAGTGGTTGGTGCAGCGGAGATATATCAACAAAGGTCGATATATGGTTAAATATAGCTATGTAGGTGTGAGAAGCATTTTGGAAGGGTGACGACAGCCAACCGGCATATAAAGAGGAAACTGCTTCGCTTCAAGTCCAATTTTCTTCACTGCACAAGTTAGTGTCATAGGGAGCTAACTAGCAGAGCTCTGCTGAAAGTCCAGGAGAACTCGAAATTAGAATCCGTTGTCCTCTGGTTGTCTTTGCCTCTGCGTGTGATAAGCAGAGGCGAGTTTAACGTAGAACTATGAATTAATAGAGAAATGTTGCTTCTCTACTATTGTTTTATTTTGATTGGACGTTCGGGAACTTCGCAAGCAACTGCTGAAACATTTTGTTTACCATGTTGAGTTAAACACCCGGGTTTCCTACATATTAAGAAATAGCTAACTCGAAGGTCCTCCTAGTATTGCTTACACTAAACGGAAAATAACATTCCACAGCCGTATTTCTATTATAAAACGCAATTTCCATGAACGGAGTCAAACACATTACAACGGAACTACCTCACTGCAAGCTAGAATATGAGTTATTTGACCGGAATGTCAATAAACAGTTCTCATAAGTCATTCTGACAATTCATTAAATTTTATTCATTTGAATCATCTGGTATTTACGGTTGCGGTGGCTAACGGTGGTTAACGAAAGATTTTGGCGAGAACAATGTTCCGAATACAAGGTTAATTCGACTTGGCTACATTTCACAGTGCAGGAAGTGCAGCAAATTATCACAAACACAACAGTGGTCAACATTGTTAAACGAAAATTCGTAATAATATTACGATTTTGGGTAAACACTTCGTCTCTTACAGGAATCTAGCATTTCAAAGATCCTCTATAACCTTAGTATCTTTCCTTTCAGAAGTAAACCAATAAATCTGAAAGAGATCATTTGAGAAGCTATCAGTTAAATGATTGAAAATTATCATAGATTCTTAGATTTGACCTTTTTTAGTGGTGATGCTCACTGTCATATTTGGCTTATAACCAAGCAAAATACACACTTCCGGATTAGACCTCAGCCCCATGTATACAGCCATTAATCTTTGACTCAACAGAAAGTGACTGCATGAGACGAAATGAGAACAATATTTCTTTTATAAGGAGAGTGGGAATCGGGTTACGGCGGGCACAAACTGTTACATCGATTCATGTGTAAATTCCCCTATGACAGTACAATCGATCATCATAAAGTTACTCTTTGGTAAAAACATTTTCACAACAAATTCTTTTGGGAAGAATTGAGATAGAAAAAGAAAAGTAGGCGCTTTTTCATCTCATTGCATTTATTATGGGAATAATTACTGTAAGTATCCGCCTTTCTTGAGTAAAGGATGGATATGTTTACTAATTGTGCACTTTTGAAAACGTATACAAGCTTGACATGTTTTATTCTCTCAGCAGCTGGAAACGAGCACTTCCTACTCCATAAACAACTGTAAGCAAGACAACATTTTCGTACATTACACAACACTCTCACTTCACAAATATTCGAATAGAAACTAATACCAAACTTTATTATGCTCCTATAGTCAACAACTTCTCAGACCTTCTTATTGTTTAAAGTAAGACTATGTGCCTATCTAATTGGTCATTTTATAATATATATGAAATTTGTAGAGTTGAGTATAATAAGCAAAGAAGAAAGCGCCCATATGTGTGTGCATTATGTGGCTATACGACTTATCTTCAGGTAGGATCTAAGAGACAGAGAGAGATAGAAAGAGAGACAGGGATTAAAGATGGCGGCCGTGGCTTTATAAGGTGTAGTCACGTGGAATCGCACGAGATCACACCGCCCACTGTACACATATGCAAATAAAATTGAGTCGGGCTTTTAATAAAAAGGCCTGTTGGCAGAGGTGAGGGCAGACGCGTGCTGGAAGTTGAGAAAATTGTGAGTGACGAAGTTAACAGTGACGAATTCTGATGAATTTTTTATTTATTTTATTTATTCTTTTTGTTTTGCTGTTTACCAGCCCATTTAGCTGCAAAATTATAACGATTTTAAAAACGCTATCACAGACAGATTTTTCAAAAGGAGAAAATGTAGTGAGAAATTGCGGTCATCCAATGATGCTGATGAGCAGATTTTGTTACCGAATCTGTTCACGACAAATGTATAAACATATTGACATAAGTCACATACTATATGAGCGACGTATTTAAATCAGGACGTCCAGCCGTTTGTCATCTACTCGGTCGAGCTTTACTGGTTTGAAAAGATTCTGCAGCACTCCTTATAGATAAAAAGGTGCGGAGTCCATACGTGTAAACCAACAGAGAAATTATAAGCCATGTCGAACACTATCGCTCATACCGTGGAACTAAGTTTACTTTGCGAAGCCTATCACTACTTCGCTTCGACATCTTATTAATGCCGTGTTCTAATTTACATGTTTGTTTAATAAAACTACTATGCCACACCGATAACACTGGAGATATATTGAATGCTAATTGAACATTGTTTCTCTGTATAGGGGTGTGTTAGGGCGTCCTGCTATAACTGACCTACACTGGCTTATACGAGGGGGGTGCACCTTTTCCAGGTGATGTTATCTTAAGTAAGAGTAAAAAGCTAGATACTCCACAAGATTAAATGAATTCTCGTCTGTTGATTCCAATAAGATCAATATATTAAAAAGAACGATACACTATGATATATATTAAATGATTATGTTCTCAATTTTTTACTAACTCAGTATTTGAGGGATAAAGAACTTTAATGGATTATTCGAATATCTATTTATTACATACTAGCTGCACCCAGGCACGCTTTGCTGTGGCTCGGTTTCGTGTAATGGAAGAATCCCCATAATCGCGGTTTTAGCACCCCGAAATCTACCAAAGAAATATTTTGTTATATACGAACGCGGGACGGACGTTTCCAACCCCCCCCCCCAAAAAAAAAGAAGAAGAAAAAGGAAGAAGAATTGAAAAAATGGGTTTCTATTGCCGCTTTTAAGGAAAATACTTAAAAAAGAAAAAAAAAAAGAAATAAACGATGAAAATAGAGAGAAAGGCATCGAACAAAGCGAAATATAACGGAAATTATTTAAAAAAAAGAGATTGGAAAGACAGCGAACGAAGAGTAAAGAATCGGAAGAAAAAGAAAGATTCGTTGTAAATTATTTTTTTAGTGTAAAAAAATTCGGCTGTTTTATAAAAAAAGAAACGATGTTAAACTTGCCGAAGGAAGAGGAAAAACGGAAAGAGAGAAGAAATAACAAAAGAAAATGGAAAGATCGTGGAAACTGAAACAGAAACAGAGTAAAGTAAAACATAAATAAAAATAAAACGAAACGAAAAGTTGGCGGAAAAGAGAAAAAACGGAAAGAGAGAAGAAATAAATTTGAATAATGGAAAGATCGGGAAAACGAAAAACAAAGAAAAGAAACATAAAAAAACAATAAAATACAATAAAAAAACCCAAAGAAACGATGTTATAAATGGCGTAGAACGCGAAATAAAACGGAATTGAAGTAATATAATTTTTATTTTAAGGAAAGAAAATGTAAAGCTGTTTGTTTTGTTTTTATTTTGAACCAACGTAAAAGTAACGTGGTGCCTTTCACCTAAATTTCATTTCAGTTTTTATAGAAACCTAACCCGGTGTTTGTCCGTAATTATCTCCTGTGAACAGTCACGAACGGTATAAATTGGTAGCCGTGGAAGTATGAATTTAATAGAGAGAGAAGAATTTACTACTTCCATTGATCGTAACCGGTTTTAGCAGTGAAATCTCACCAGATAAAATATAGGAAGCTCTGATCAGCGAGGTAGTGGATAGGTAATATGCCTATAGCACACCTCAGATAGCGCGATGCAGTTTGTGTACAATAAATCTACATAAAATCTCTAGATTTTCAATCCTATTAAGGTCAATGTCGGAGGTGAAAAAGGAGTTCATTGTATTTATGTAGAAAGAAGATAGAAGATAGATAGAATGGAAGATAGATAGAAGAGATGGAGAATAAGTTTAAGCCCAGAAACGGGAACTCTTGATTTCTGAGAATGTCGACTGAAGTGAAATGGGAAAATATAATAAACCATTGGCTTACCTCTCAAGACACTACGATGGAAAACCTAAAATGAGTCCGATACCAATTCTTCATTCCATCTTTAACGCTATTCACTGGAAGTCTGGTATTAATTAGCCCTTGGGGATGACCCCCATTTATTCAACCCCAGTAGCATTAATCTTATGTTCTTGTTAACTGTTAATATAACGAAAGGCATTTGTCATTTCATACATGAGAAAACATTCTGTAATGACGACCATGGAAGAAGATTTTGTTTATCACAGGTCTTCACTGCAGCAAATCGTATTGATTTCTTTTAGAATGACAATCGATAAATCGTGTCGATGATACTTATGAGATTAAATCACATTCTAACTTGTTAAAGTAATATTCATCTAATATGAATGGCAACCCCTAAAAATGCCATATAAAATCGTTCATAAAATTTACGATCATTTCTGTAATCATGCAACCAAATGTCATGCAATAACCTGTTTCTTTCTCACTCTCCAACGAGTTCTGCTCACGTAGCTACAAAAGCCGTGGTTTTATCGCTAATTGTATGAGGGTCGTTTCAAAAGTAAAGCTTTCTATTTAAGAACAAAACAGACTAATACGTTAAAAAGTAACTAAGACAAGAATGGTACTATTGAAGATGGGGACATTTTGTATCCAGAATTTAATTTTTTACATCATTTTTATTACACCTTTTCAGCCTCTTTTGATGCCACGGTCTTAAAAGTCAGAAACGCGTTTGCCACTCACATATCTATCACCACTCTGAAATCGACGAACCCATCTCCTAACTGTGCTTGTATCAACTACATTTCGTTAGCAGACGGAGGTGAATGTTAATTGGTTCAATTTTTATCCGCGTAGAAAGATTTTATGATGCGTCTCTGCTTGTGACGCACGTCCATAACAGGGATTCTTTTCTTAGAGTCTCACACCGTCAGTATCTGCAACAGAGAGATAAAACTTTTAGGTCATGAATAAGTTCAGTCATAATAACAATGTAATTTGCCATCCGTCTGATCCATTAGACCAGAAGAAAAAAAGAAAAAAATCAACGTCCTGCTGCCGATATCATCAGAGTTACTTTCTCCTAAGTGCACGTCTTAACTAAGACTAGGGGTGCCTCTCTCCCAGTGAATTAATGTGCCTCCAGATACCAATCTAGAAATTTCTTATGACTCGGCGTGGTACATACAGCTTCTAGCCTTCCAAAATGGTCACCCATCTGATATTGGGCAGACTCATCGTTGCTTAACTTCGGTGATCCGGCGAGAACCGGCGTGTTAACGTGATTGTGCCGTATATAGTTAAGTAGGGTTTAAAAAATAAGTTTATGGACTTATAAATTTGTTCCCAACCACGTAAACCATTGAACTATTGTACAATTATACTATTGTATATTATATTATTATACTATTGAACCACTGTACCAGTATACCAATTGTACCATTGAACTATTGTACTATTGGACTATTGTACTATTGGACTATTGGACTATTGAACTATTGTACTATTGGACTATTGTACTATTGGACTATTGTATCATTGAACAATTTACCATTTAATCATCGTACAACTGAACTAGTATACTACTGAACAACTGTAATATTCAATCATTGTACCATTGAACGATGATACAATTGAACTATTTTATAATTGAACAATTGTGTAATTGAAATATTAGACAAATTAACTATTCTATCATTGAACTATTGTACCAATAAACTATTGTACTATTTAACTATTGTACAACTGATCTATGTCACATTGTGCCATTGTATTTTAGAATTATTTATTTATTGAACAATTGTACTCTTGAACAGTTGTACCATAAAACTATTGTATCATCTAAGTATTGAACTATTTAAAAATTCAATAATTGAACTCGTTAACTATTCTTCCGTTAAACAATTGTAATATTGAGCCATTGTATTATTTAACTATTGAATCATTGTTATATTGAACACTTGTATTAATAAACCATTGCATAATAGAAACATTGTATTATGAATCATTGTATCATTGAAAACTTGTATCATTGAACCATTGTACTATTGAACAATTGTATCATCGAACCTTATACTTTTATACCGTTGAATATTGAACTATTTTATCATTGAATAATTGTACTTTGAACTATTGTACCATTGAACAATTGTACTATCAAACCATTGAACTATTGAACTACTGTATTATTGAACCATAGTACCATTGAACAGTTGTACGAGTAACGATTGTAACATTGAACAACTGTACTATTGAACTTTTATGCCATTAAACCATCGTATCATCGAACCATTGAATTATTGAACCACTGTACCATTGAACGATTATACTATTGAATGATTATACCATAGAAAGATTATAATATTGAACGATTGTAACATTAAACCATTGTACTATTGAACCATTATACCACTGAACAAGGGTACCATTAAACGATGGTAACATTGAACCATTGTATCATTGAATTATTGTAGCATTGAACACTTGCATTATTAAACACTGATACAATTGAACGTTTGTATCATTCAACCTCATTCACTGATTCCAATAGCGAACATACTATAATACCAATATATAGATCTAACGCATCTTGAATATTATCTCTATAACTTTTCGATCGATGTAATCTCCGACACTCCTCATGTTTGTAAGTCGATATGGCAACTTGAAGGAGGTCGGAGGTTTACTCAAGAGGAGAACATTAGTGTAATCATTCCAAATAATACAAGCAATCATCCCGTATCTTAAAAATGATGAACTGTAAAATAAAATCAGACTAAATATGACAATTGTGATATTTAAATAGACGGGAGAAATATATATATATAACAATATTTCCTTCAACTTAAAATGGCGAGTAATTGAGTCTTGCAAACCGTATAAACTAGGAGATAAATTCTGTGCACTATGTACAAAAGAGACACTAAAATTTTAAAATATGAAGATATAAAAAATGCAACCACCCTATTAAATTCAAGACAGGAACTAATATTCACATGTAGTCATACACGTTGGTTTAAATTTAATAAATATAAACTACCTTAAATCATTAAAAATTACTTATTAGTAAAAATAGATTACAATTTTTTTTAATAAATTAAGTTAGACTAATTATTCCCCTTGCGCCCTTTTATTAAAGAAAATATGACTAATTATCCCCCCTTGCATTATGCAATTATACAAACAACATTCGAAATATAAACCGTGGCGTCTTTAAATAAAAAGTACGCTAACGGAAATAATTTATTGCACGGGCGTCCCCCTTTTAAAATCCATCATTCAATAAGGTGAAAAGCTATAGCAAACATCACATATGAGTATTTTAACTATAGTTCCTGATTTCAAAAGGCGAAAAACTAAAAGGTAAATTTTTGTACCTATATTTTTATGTATATACGTGTATATCTATGTATATGTGTCTATTTTTTCATATATATGCATGTAGATATTTGTAATGTTGTACTTAAAGCAAATTTATAATTTAAATTCAAATTTATATTTTACTCTATTTCTTTTCTATCTCTAACCCATATTAATTTTCTTATCAATTTTAAATCCAGACCTTTTATTTCAATTTTTTTCAGATACATCTGCATTACTTTTAATGCTAGGTTTATTCACGGTGTCTTTTAGATTTAATAAAACCCTTTAAAATTTGCTGATGAGGAGACCTTGTTTATTAAAAAACTATATGTAATAATTAGTGTCCGTAACTTGATGTCTACCACAATAAAAACACGGTTTTCCGAAACGATCGTACAGATAATTGATTTTGTTGTTGTTCCTTCTTGTGAAACTGATTTTTAATTTGATTATAATTTGTTTTTTTAAATCTTAAATTATCAATCACATTACTTAATATATATATATATATATATATATATATATATATATATATATATAGAGAGAGAGAGAGAGAGAGAAATATATATATATATATAGATAGATAGATAGATAGATAGATAGATTGATTGATTGATTGATTGATTGATTTAACTAATAAATAAAAACATCGACCGTATTTGACGGCGACTCCAAGGTTACATTGCTTAAAACATTGTGATTAATGAAGGATACATTTGCTTCTTTTGGACTACCCTTGAGCATCACTTCATAAGGATGCATTTATACATATTAACTTCAACTTCAAACAATGCAGGTTGTTACTGTGATGTAAGGGGCTACTATTTGCTCGGTATCATGCCTACAAGTCTATTTTAAGTAGGGAGTTGAGTAGGTAGGTGTTACTTGGCATTGCATTTCAATTTATGTGTGTAAGTACTTTCGGAGAAGTAGAAAAAATAAGGGAAATTATAAAGCCTAGTGTTTGGAGAGAGGAATAGATTAATGTAGAAGTCTCTCTGATATCAGAGTCACACGGAATTTAAGACGGCGTAGGATGTTGCTGTTCATTTGCTAATTCGAAGGTGCAGCAGTGCTACGAGTTAGTCGAAGGACATTCCATTTAAGCATTTCTAAAACAAACACAGTTAGTGGAGTATGAGATAGAGGTAGAAGCTTGTTTGAGAATTCGGGACCATATTAAATCAGAGACTCTTTATAGATATTGCTCAATAGCGCGAGAAACTAGTAGTTGAGTCACCGGCCCATGGGCAGATACATTTTTGCAAGCATGTAGACATATAGGATACTGTTAAGTATAATAGTTTTTCTAGCGCGGTAGATGGAACTCACCTTCTTTGTAGCAGCCTTGGCAATATCTTTTACGCATTTGTTCCAATTCATGATATTTGTCAATGTTACCGAACGAGTGCAGCTTAAATTATTGATCGTTTGGTATGACAGTACCAACGAGTGGAAATTCGTCTCCCAGTTTATTATCAAAAACACTATTATGTTAAAAAATATTTGAAAAATATAAATTATTGGGAAGCCATTTTGTTTATAACTTTTAAACGTAAAGTCTTTTATTTCCTCTTTCTTTGGTGACTGAGATTGCTTCATCAATATGGGTATTTCAAGAGATGATTTAATTGACAACAGAACCCGCCTTTTTCGTAAAGATTTAGTGAATAAACTATTTTCCATGTAAGTGATATTGAATCCATTCATGAGGAAAGATTACACGTTACTATGCAAAATCGTAGACGTTTATATAGTAAGTGACTCCAAAAAAATGTGGCGGGCGTTTATTGGGGCTAGACGTTGAAATAATATCTTATTTCCTGATATGAAATAAAAGTTAATGACAAGGTGCACACACACAAACATATATATGCACACATATGCACACACATATAAATATGTATTCTTTTTGGTCAGTTTACTAATGCTTAACGCCGGTCACTAGTGTCACACGTTCGAATGTTATTCTTTTACTCACATAAATAAATCGTAAGTTGATTTGAACAGACGACTATCTATCCAACTCTCTCTCTCTCTCTCTCTCTCTCACTTTCTGTTCTTTGCTTATGTAGTCTGAGGTGGTTGAGTCCCTGGATTGTCGGTGATTGTGACTACCTGCACTGATGATTTCCGAATGGATGAAACCCAAGTGGCTGTAGCTATTAAAAAATAATATAAGTAATATATATATATATATATATATATATATATATATATATATATATATATATATATATATATATATATATATCTGCCAGATCGGAAAAATGCACGTCGTATTTGTTTTAACGTCATACGTGATGTCATCTGTAATGACATCATACATGATGTCATATATGCCGTAATCTGTGATCCAGTCGTATATGATATATATATATATATATATATATATACATATATAGCAAAAATAGTAATTAGGAAAAATCTGAAGAGAATGCTTAATATTATTGCAGAGAATATATATATATATATTATTACCGTTTTATCTGCTTAATCACACATGTTTAGATTAGATTACCGAATCGTATCAAAAATCCAATA
Source organism: Euprymna scolopes (assembly GCF_053919585.1). Taxonomy (NCBI): domain Eukaryota; kingdom Metazoa; phylum Mollusca; class Cephalopoda; order Sepiida; family Sepiolidae; genus Euprymna; species Euprymna scolopes. Next base: position 10,923,380 of record NC_136482.1, on the reverse strand, counting down.
TATATATATATATATATATATATATATATATATATATATATATATATACATACAGAGAGAGAGAAAGAGAGATAGAAAGAGATAGAGAGAGAAAGAAAGAAAGAAGGAAAGGAAGAAAGAAAGAGAGAGAAAGAGACCGAGAGCTCCCCTGATAAAGTCGAGCACTTTGTTTATTTATGAAAGGTTTCTTATTTGCGCAAAGTGGTGTCAGATGTGATCTTCTTTTTTTTCTGGTATTTAGTCATTTTGGAAATGTCCGTGAATAAAGTTGAAATGCCGAGAAATGTTTCATAAACCATTGTACCATTGAACCATTATACTATTAAACCATTGTATCATTAGACATTTGTAGTATTGAACGATTGTATCATTGAACTATTCTATCATTGAAGCAGTCGATCATTGAACTATACTCTAGTGACCGGCGTTTAATATAAATAAATTGATATAGACAAAATCTAGTCTCTTATTAAATTTTATTAAATGTTAGAAAATGTGGCATTCTGTATATAGACAAATCTCACAGAAATAACAATGGAATCTAAGACATCGTAGACAAAGGGTCTCGTCGACATGTAAGAATTCAGAAAGAAATCCAAAACAAATTTTATATTCTGAGTTTAAACATAACATAAAGACACCTACTAAAATTAACAAACAATACTAGCATTAATATGTTTAGAAATGCTGTCTTCGGTGGCGTTTATTGTTTTTTTTTTCTGGTTGTATAATATTTAAATACAAAATCTGGAAAATGTTACTTCTGTTTTTTTTTTCTGAATTCAGACAATACGACGTGACGCATTACCAACATTGTTTTGAATTTAATCCTGTATTTGGATGTGATGTTGTTTTTTATTAACATTATGTGTTTCTAAATTCATCTGTCCACAAACTTTACGTCCATTTTTCTTAACTAATTTCGTTTTGCATTCCAGGTATTAAATTTATAGCAATTTTTGAAAACTATCCATTAATCTCTAAAGGGTGTATTGTAATGAATTGCTATACAACGAAACATGTGCATGACTTTGCATAGTAGAAAATATAATTGCCTGCCTTAGAAAAAGATATGAATGTAAATTAATTCCATTGAAATAGAATGATTATTAAAATTATATATACAATGAAGGTTTAAATGTAGTAATATTGAGCTGAATATTTATTACAATTATAATATACCACGTGTGTGTTCAGCATATTCGATAGCTGAGACATGCCGGTCAGGTAAGCAAGTAATCTGTTAATAGATATTCTTGCAATTGCCGTATAAAGATTAGAGGCATATTTCATTCGAAACTATACGAGGAAGACGATTACTCGCTTAACTACTGTCCTCACACTATATATATATATATATATATATATATATATATATATATACATATATATATATACATATATATATATATATATATATATACAACTGTGTAAATAAACAATAATTAATTAGTTTGTATATCAACTTGGATAATCCGTTATAATATCCGGAGAACAATTAGCGTCGTAACTAATGTTAAATCTAACTTAAAATACTTTTAAATGAAATGTAGAATAACTAGAAGTCGCCATTTTAAAGTATTTTTCTATGGAAGTCGCTATGAATAAAAACAGAAGCTACTTCATGTGAGAATTTAAAATAAGATTATTTTAAGGCAAAAACAAAAAAAGTAGGTATCGATTTCAAAGGTTCGGATCCAGATAACAGCAATTCTTTCCACATTGCTCGTGGAATACAATGAAAAAATAAGAGAATCGAATTAGGACGTTAATGAAAGTAAACTCAAGGTCAACTTTCTCTTTCCATTTTATGTACCTACGATATAAGCCATAAGTTAAACTAATTTGCATATTATTTCACAAAACGACACTTATTTAATTGACTGTCCTTTTTTTCGACAATTGTTTTGATTTTAATATAAAATAATATATAATAAAATAATAAGTAAATGACGAATATTATGTCGATAGATTCTAACCCAGCAACATTGCTCATTGAATGTGAGGACTAAAGGACACAATAAGAGAAATGGGAGTTATGTTAGCCCAGTCTTCCCTTTCTATTCTTTTAAATCAGCTTTACAGTGAAATTCGAAATCGATAATATTGAGGAAATCATGAACAACTAATGAAGAGAACATTTTCTTTTGGAACATGAAAACGTACACGAGGGGAAGTGATTTATCGGATTCTCAAAACTAATCGTTAAATCAAGCCCATATAATTAAACTCATGCTGGCGGCACGTGAAACAATACTTTAATGAACCTGTTTTAAAGATAAATCCTATGATTATGGAAACGTTTTCGTTTCATTAAGGGATGATAAGTTGTAATAATAACATGCTTTTTTTAAATTACGATTGTCTTCATCAATTTAATGTTTCAAGCGCATATTTATCCAGATTAACGAATTCCTGTTTTGAAAGCGATCTAACCTAAACAGTAATTTTTTGGCAATATCACCTACTGGATCTGTGCTTAATTTTTTCTTCTTTTTTTTTTTTTTTAGATAAACGCACATTTTTCCATAACGTATATTTTATTTATTATCTGTGACAGTGTTTATATCTTCGGACAAAGTTACGTAAATATACATTCATTTTCTCTTCAATTTATTTAATTTATTTTTATCATATTTATTAAAATAATGTTTATTCAATATTTAATTTTTCTGTAAATAAACATACTTAATTTTTTGTTAATATTATGTTTACATAAAAAAGTTTCTGCTCCCAAAAATATTTCAATGGAAATAATCAGTTTTCAGATATTCTTATATGCCTATCAACATTAAATGTCGAGGTTTTGTATTAGGTGATACCATTTAGTGCTAGCGACCTTCAAAGCAGGAAGTTGTTTGTCTGGGAAAATATGCGCTTGTACCACTTTAATATTTATTATGATTCTGCGTCTCGGCTGGTGAGTCGCCTTCAGTTGTATTTTTCTGCTTTAATTCATCCACGAAAATATTAACATTTAACCCTAACCCTAACTTCCCAAAATTGCCACATTGCCACTAAGACTTAAGGTTTAGTGGTTAATAGCTAGAGTTAGATATGGCATCCGAAATGAATAACTGGACAAGTGATTTGTTTATAGGATACTTGCAACCTGAGTAACAGAGAGCCGAGAAGGAATTCCAAACACAAGCGGTTCTATAAAATAAGATATTAGAGTGGAAAACATTCAAGTATCTGGCCGTGACTACTTTGAAGAGGTGAGGTTATGCACCGCGCCATGTTTGTTGAAAGCAGTTACATTGAATTTGCCAGTTCCTTTACTATGTCAAAGCACGTTCATCGGAAGTCATTCTACAACAAGCAAAATGATGGTGATGGGTCGGGGTCTCGAGCTTCGTAGCCAGTGTGGGACTTCGAGAGTGGAGACCTGTTTGTATTCTATCTTAGTGGAAGAGGTTTGTATGTTGCAACAACATTGTGATATAAATTAATAGTGATTTTGGTATTTTGCACATTATATATGCTATATATTCAATGATGTATAACACATTATACATTTGCGTCGTCATTGTAAACCCAAGTTTTTGCTTGACTGCCGATACAAAACCACTCGGACACTGATATTTTTTTATAAAATATTTTATTTAGTTAGACGCCGTCATAAAAACAGAGTGCAAGACAAATATATGGATAGACGGATAGCTCGTCTCTCTAGATCCAGTTACATTCCTCCTTGAAACCTCGCCAGGTCACAGACAGAAAATCCTGCCCAAAAATCACATGATTTCGCGACTTCGGTCTGGAATCACTTCTGACTTTTAAAATTTTTCAGTCAAACACAATCATTTCAAACACATAAACAAGAACACTGACCATTGATACCCTGAACCTAATTTCTTTTGTGTTCATATAATACTTGCTACGTTATCAGACTCACTGTTTCTCTGATACTCATTTCTTCGTTATAGTACTACGGAGTGTTCCTTCATCAAGCCAAAATCTCGGAAAATGGGGGGAATTATTTACCGACCAGAAGATGCGTAATAAGGTGGAAATTGCTGTGTCAGCGAGAGAGGAAGTAATCAGTTTTTATTAATCGGGGCGGCACTGACTAAGAAAAAAACTGAACTTAAGATTTCCAGTCGAAACTAAATATATATTGTGAAATAAGTATTCGGCTGGAGAAGTTTGGATTAGATTGGATATTAGAGTTAAAGTTTCCCGAGAGGAGATCAGGCCAAGCAGATGAGCTAATCATCCGGACAAAAATGATTCTATTGACAGATAAGCTATCTAAGTGTTTAAGTGGGGCCAGATACTTTACGGAAATATGGACGCTAGTGTTTAAGGGCCCCTCCTTCGAAAGTGTAGAACACACACATACACACACATAGGACGATGATTGTGTCTGAGTTTGTTTTTTCATTTTTGTAAGTCGTTTTGTCTTTTGTTTTACTATACTTGTAAATGAGTACACGCGGTCTCGGCGATAACCAATACGCGATGACACGATCAAAATGAGAAAATAAACGAGGTGAAAACGACGGCACCTAAGCTTTTCGGTTGGTAATTGTCGGAGAAACGGGCGTATGGTTGTACACTATTACCACAGTCATACAACGCTTCTTGTTAAATCACTAGAGTTAAACAACATTCAGCTTGTCAAACACCAGATACCAGTGACGATTTAGGAATTCTGGGCGCTGTATGTAGGAGGAAGTCGACATTTTGAGATATATATTATATATATATATATATATTTATATATTTATATATATATTTATATATATTTATATATATATATATTTATATATATATTTATATATATATATTTATATATATATATATTTATATATATATCTATATATATATTTATCTTCTTTCTTCTTCTATTCTATCTTCTTCTTCTATCTTTTCTTCTTCTTCTATCTATCTTCTTCTAATCTATATAAATAAAATGAACTCATTTTTTCCCGTCGGATTTTGACCTTAATAGGATTAAAAATAAAGATATTTCATGCAAATATAATATGCACAAACGGCAGAACAATATCTGAGGTGTGTTATAGGCTTATTATTTCTCAAATTCCTCGATAATCTTAGATTTCTATACTTTTTCTGCTGAGAAGTCACGGCCAAAATCGGTTAAGATCAATGGAAGTGGTAAAATATTTTCTCTCTAACAAATTCCTCCCCCCCCCCTGCCACCACTTAACACCGTTTGGGGATCGTTCACAAGGAACAGTTGAGAAGAGAACACCGGTTTGGCTTCGTAGTTCTTTCATGTGAACTTATTTAAAATCACTAAACTAAGCTGCAGTGCTCTGTGGCGTAGTGGTTAGGGTGCTGGACAATTCACATTATATTTTCACGTTCGCGCCGACCTACCGTAGTCGTTTTTTTTTTGTTTTTTTTTTTCCTAAACAACTGGAATGGACTTTTCCTGGTGGCGGAACTGTTAACGTTGCAGATGTTTTTTTTTTGTTTGTTTTTTTCACTTTATTTTCCTACTTTTACTCATGACTCCGGGTTTGATCCTTCCTACTTACCTACCATAACATTTTCTTAAACTCCCCCCCGTCCCGGAAACAAACACTCGGGCAACGCCGGGTACCCCCGCTAGTATATATATATATATTTATATATATATATATATATTTATATAATATATTTATATATATATATTTATATATATATATATTTATATAAATATATATATGCATATATATATATTTATATATATATATTTATATATATATATTTATATAAATATATATATGCATATATATATATATATATATATATCCCGAAGGGGTGAAACACTAGTGTCTGTAGGTATTTAATTATTATAGTTAAAAAAAAAACATGCCAGCCCCTTTAAGAAACTCGTTTCTTATCGTCGAGCACTTTCAGTTGAATTAAAGTCGGTCAATTTAGCTCTTATGCACAGATCATCGTATAACGATTAGATCACTGTCTGACTGACGTAAATGAACATTTAAAATTAAAATGTTTAAATTCAACGTTATTTCCCGCAGTTAATGGTAGTCGAATAGATACGGTCTTCGCTAATCGAGCCAGAAATGTCTCGTGTTGCGGGGTTCAAATCGTTCGACTGGTGTTAAGCGTGACACCCTGCACTGAAGATTCCCAACAGGATGTAACTCTAGTGTCTGTAGGTATCAAATTTTATAGTTAAAAAATAATTATATATATTTATATATATATATATATATATATATATATATAGAGAGAGAGAGAGAGAGAGAGAGAGACAGACAGAGAGACAGAGAGACAGAGTTCGTTTGTCAAAACGACGAACACTATGTATATATATATATATATATATATTTATATATACGTATGATAATTGCGACGTCTTGCCAGACAAGTGCCACTCAGCACGCCACGGAACGTCCATGGGACCGAAGATGACTTTTTAGTCCCGCCAGCGACTTGCATACCCTCAAGCAGACATGACATCAATGGCGGTCATTGGTTTGGAGGAAACCAACGGCAACGGGATTTTTATCGTCGTTTACTTTCACGTGATTAACAAGACCTAACCTGGAAAACAGAGCCCGGTCACACAACTCACAGACCTATAAGTCCCCATGATTGGGTGACAAGGTTTGGTGCTTCCTACATGCTCTCTTAAGCTTCGCTTGGTTTTTCTTGGTTGCTTCAAAGTGTTCTTATATATATATATATATATATATATATAACTGTTTGACGGTACAGAACTTACAGAATAGCCGACAATACTCGAGGGGCCCCTTTCATCAAGAGACTCATCAGAAGTAAACTGTTGATCATAAAATAGATAAATATCGGGGTTTGTCTGCTATTTTGTTTATATATATATATATATATATATATATATATATATATATATATATATATATATATATATATATACTAGTCAGTCGACGTGAATGAAGAAGTATTTGACTGATCGTTAGATTATTTTTTGTAGGTCTGTATATATTATATAAGGTATAATTAGGTTAAAGCACCCTGTTTCCATCAGGTCACACACGTTACCCGTAGCGCAGTTGTTAGAGACTGGGGAAAATCAATTGTAAATTGAAGGTTGAAGATTCAATCGTGAGTGTGGGCGACCGAAAAATGCTTTTGCGAATCACTTAGGACCTCTATCCAGTCATGGCTAACGGAAAAAGTTCACGCTATCCCGTGAAGTAAATAAAAGATTCTGCTCAAAATTCCGTCCAAATTCCCGAGTTGAAGAAGGTAATATCGACCGAAACGTTGTGAAAATCACACTCAAGATGAGAACAGTAGTCCGATGAATAATAACCCAAATAAGCAGTCATCATCTCAAAAATTCAGAAACGTCAACGTAGACCCTAGTCAGTACTAGAATGGACGACTATGTAGGGATTCCAGATGCTGTATATTTTCTCTGCTTATTTTGACATTGAGTTCAGTCATTTTGTGGGCTTCTCCTTACCTCTGGATGCAAGAAGTGCCGATTTAAGAGAGGTGTGGTTCGAAATTGCGCAACCGCTGCCTCACATTTACATGTGCGGATACCCTTACAAAGGTGTCCATTATTGAGCTAGAATGGAGGCATCGATCGAGGTTTGTATTTTATAAATGAATGGACTACAAACTGAACACCTGAAAACGAGGAATATTTTAACATGCATATTGTATGCCTTAAATATACAGTAAAAGAATTAAGAGAAAAACATATACGAATAGATCGTTTTAATGTATAGATTTGGATACTACGATAACGAGAATAGTATAGGTTAACTAAATAATATGAAATTTACTCAGCTAAGCTTAATTAATTTTTAGAATATATTTTTGAAACAAATATATACAAATCGAATACTTGACAGATAAAAACTATCTATAAACAATAACAATCAGACAATAAAAAAACATTGGCCTCCTTTCAATCGTCAAAGATGAGGCAATTGTTTGGTTTCGAAAAATGTCAGTGTTGTAGAATAAAGCAAATCCCTTGTTATATAAGGACGAATCAGGGGTAAATCAAAAGTTATACCTTTTTATATATCCTTTTTAGTCAAAAGGCATTTTATGAATTGGAGTTACCAGCCCGTTGTAAAGAACTGTGCTTATGTTTATTGACTTTATTTATTTACACATACACATACGTGCATTTGAAATATGTCCTTATTTTGAGCCACAACAAAGAACTGTACCTGCATTTATACATTTGTGACAACACATACGTTTTTGGGTATACAATATATTTTTAAGTAAGTCCTCGCTGACTGTGAAGCACGTGCATTTGTATATAAATGCATAACACACGCAGTGAATCGAGTATATAAAATCAAGTGTAATAGTCCGAAAAAAACCCAAAGTAATTGAATAACATCTTCTTTAATGGTACGTTCGCGAAACATAATAGAAGGTGAAAAAAATAAGAATTTATAGTTTTGAGGTCAATAGTTCGGATAAAAAAAAAACAGAGATTGAGTAGCCTTTTCTTTTATATTACAATCTCTAAACATAAAAGTAGCAACAGGTCAATATCATGTCTCGGTAAATCGATTAAAAGAAGGGATTTACTTTGCCAGTCCAAAAATACTTAAAGATAAACATGGCATGCTGACGGTCTGAATTTCATTTGTTCAGCTCTTCGTAAGACAAAAAGAATGGCTTATGATAAAATCTGCTATCATTTGTTCAGTGCCACAGATATCCAGAGTTGAATCGAAAACAGTAAAAAAGAGATGAAAGTAGATAATACACTAAAATTGAGCGTAGAAATATCATATGTCAAGCATGGAATAAATTCTTATTATCAGCTTAGATAAAATAGTCTGGTGACGTAATTTATCCTTAAGAAGACCTACAAACATTAAGGCAGTTAATCAGCTAAGATAAACCACACGTAAACAGGAGTTCCAGCTGTTTACCATTTGTTCTTAACGTTGGTATTTTGTCGTTTAAAACCTCACGTATAATAAACATTGCAAGATTCTTCTGCGATTCGATACCTGGCGCATTTAACCTTGCAGACACGTTTCTTAACATGTACTTGTAATTTTGCCAATCACGCTTTTCGTTAGTAAGGGAAGCTTTGCTTTAAACTTTGTCGAAGTGACTGTTTTTGTGTAGATATGACATGCGTGATCTTCAAAAAGTGTATGTAACAGATCTCGGACTAGAATTTCCATTTAATCATTTTCATCTCAACTACTGAAATGTCTAAATCTCTTCTTTTCCTCTTTTTCTTTTTCGTCGTTGTTTAAATTGTTTATGTTTCTTTGTTTTTCTAAATTCGTTTTTTTATTTCGTTTTTTTTTTCTTAATTATTTATCTTTATGCAATCATTATTTTTTGTATTTAGTAGTGTTGGGACGATTGATCGGAATTGGGAATCAGAAAGAAACTTTTCGAGATATCGGAAACGGTAAGTGTATTGGAATCGAGTATTTAGAATGATATAAGTAATTGTATTGGAATATGGAATTCGTGACAGAATCGATATTTATATCAGAATCAAGAATAAAGACCCACATCAGTAATTGTATTGGAATCGGAAATTTAGAACAGAATCGGTAATTGTATTGGAATCGGAAATTTAGAACAGAATCGATAATTGTAGTGGAATTGGAAATTAAGAAAAGAATCGGTAATTGTATTGGAATCTAAAATTTAGAACAGAATCGGTAATTGTATTGGAATCGTGTAAAATATTGGACTGGTTCAATCATAGTATTTAATTTGCGTTTTTCTTTACTTTTGTCTTCTTTGCATACTTTTATTTTAATATTTCTATTTTCTATTTATTTCTTTCGTTTTTTCTCCCTTTTGTTTTATTCATTCTTTTTTTCTTCCCATTTTTATTTTCCAATGATTTTTCTTTTAATGTTTCATGTTTTTACTATTCGTTTTTTTTTTCTACGCGTGTTTACTTTTCTTTCAGCTCCCCTTCACCGAATTAACATTCTTCTTACTCTTCTCTTTGCCAACATCTTCTGATCCATCTCCTACCTACTCCTATTCAATCTCCCTTCCCATTACCTTTTTTCCTTTTTTATTTTTCGATTTATTTTTCCACTATTCTTCCTTCTTTTTCTAATTCTTCTTTTTCCTTCTCCTCTTCTTTTTTCTTATATCTTAATTAATCTATTTTATACTTATTTATATTTTTTTAAAAACGGTCTTTAGGGATACCCAATTTTATGTATAAAATCTTAGTGAATTTACGGAATACTGGTGACGTCATCATTTGTCGTGTACATCATTTTTTGTTTATTCTACGGATGCTAGATGGCGCTAAAATTACAATGGAAGTAACGTTTTTTGCTCTCGTATTTTCGTTTATATTATATTGATTTAGAAAAATATTAATTTAAAATATATATGTATCTATTAATCCGCTTGGTGTATATTTTTACTATACAATAAATGAATGTATTCGAACGGTTAACATATAAATACTTTGGTTATTTTCAAGTTCTGTCACGCGATGTTTACAAAGGTTTTGTCCGAAGCTATCGTCTGGAAAATTAAACTTATTTTTAAGTAGTTTTTTTTTAATAATTGCATTGAAAAAGATCAAGAAAAAATAGTTTACCAATTATTCTGTTCGTTTGCTTATATAAAAAATGCAATCATCCACTGTATGTAACACGATGAAACCAGTTACAGTTTTTGTTTTTATATATCATTTTTGTTTTGATACCTGTAACTATGCCGGTTGTTATAAATATTAGTAATGATTCTTATCTTATGATATACTAGCCTGGGTACCCGGCATTGCCAGGGTGTTTGTAGATGTGTGTTGAGCAAAAAAACAAAGTTGTAGTAGGCAGGCAGGCAGGCAGGCAGGCTGTAAGACGTGACGCGAAAGCGAAAGGAAAGTGGAGGTGTCTGTAAGGGTTTTGATTGAGAAGAAAATTGCGAGCGCAAAAAAAGTGGTAGTAGGTAGGCAGGCTCGAACCCGTACCGCAAAGGAGGAAAGGAAAGTGAAAAAAAAACGTGACGTATTAGCTGTTGCGCCCCTCGCCAAACTGAAAGAGACGTATGTTTAAATTAAGACTAGGCAATCGAAAAGAGAGGATAACTTTCGTAAATATCGGCGACAAAAGCGACCCCTCTTTGTAAAAAATGCTCAGTTGAGGGTGAACGAATTAATGTTTTGGGCCAAATTTGCTGATATTTGTGTCCTAAGGGTCGAGCGTCAAAATGATACCGATCTCGTGAAAATCCGTCGCCTCTGTCGAGAGTTTTTGCGATACATACGTACATACATTTAAACAGACAGGTGAGATTTATATTATAGATAATTTTTCGAAAACCAATCTTTTGGTCATGAGTTGTTGCTAATTTAGCTATGTTCCGTAAAGTGTTATTTTTTCCTGCATCTTCTTTTATGATATATCCAACTAAAAATGGAAATCAAGGTTTTACTAAGGCATTAATTGACAGAATGGCTTCGATAATCATCGAAACAAAATAAAATGTTAATATTTAAAATATTTTCCTACATACTATTCTAATTTTCAATAATTGTGTCATTATAGAGTTTACAAATTTATAATATTTTAAATGTTTTTATTTTAAATACAAAATATTAATATTCGAACAGTAGTAATTAAAAAAAGGAGGGAAAATATGAATTAAAAGTAGGCTAAAAATATTTTTATTTTTCACTGAATTAATCGTAGATGTTTATAATACACATGGTGATTATGCACTTATGTTACCGTGTTATTTTTTAAATCGTATTTTTAAGTTTAATTCGAGTTTTACTATATTTTTATCAAATTGTTAGGTGAAAGTACAAAATAGTTACAGAACTTCCTCCCCTCACCATGTTAAAGAATGGCTTTCGAAATAATAGCATGGTAATATAAGTGTGTAAGATAAAGAAATAATTTCTCATATATTACGAAAAAAAAATCTAGTCCGTGTTATTGTTATGAATGTTACTGGAAGAAAAAACCATAAGCACACCCAGAATTTACACGTAAACTAAAAGAAAATCGATAAATCTTTTAATGTTTAATACGGAAATTTATGAATAATAAAACATTGACAAAAGAATGATGCGAATAATATAAGTTACCTTTTGTAAAATAAATAGATTTCGTTTTAACGAACTACACACCCAAGAGTTGATCATATTAAATTAATTTTAACGTTCTCTGTTGACGAAAATTATGTGAAAAACGAATCTGTTAATGAAAGGCCCCTGTATTTTATTTATTTTTTTTTTAAAAAGGTGCTCAAATAAATTAGACCTTACTTCAACTAAAACATCAAATGTGAATTTGAAGGTTGCTGTTGGATTTTATAATTTAACATTGCTAATAGTCATATTTTCTATTATATGAAAATATTTTTTTTAATATTGGAAACTCTTAATAAAAAATCAATGTTTAAAACTTCATATTCCGGAATATTGGAATGTAATACCATTTACATCTGTTAAAAATTAATTATTTTTTAGAATTATGTTTCTGTATATATACATACATATTTTTTTTAACTTTAAATACTTCAGCTTTATAAAATATTGCAATTTTTATGGACCTAAATTTATGTTGTTTAGTTTTCCTAACATGAAATATAGGGGGTAAAACATGAGTATGTTAACAGCTTCAAAATGATCCTTACATACGAACATTTTAAAAGAGTCGACAATATAAACACGATTTTAGTCTTGCATTTTCATTATTTTCGTATGTTGTAAAAAATTTAAAAAAATATTAGCAGTTTATTTCAAGCTTCATCTTTGAAATAGTATAAAAACTAGAATGCTAATATAATATTAAATTACAGTTACACCGTGTTACATATAAGGGTTAAATCTGTGGCGCGCATTGGAGGTACCCATTCTTCTTTGTGCAATTTAATGTCTCATCTTTTTGTCCTTTTCCCTCTCCACTTAGTCATGCACAATAAAGGATTAAACAAATACAAACTAAACATGACAAGACGAAAGTCAATAAAGATGTGTATACGAATCGATATTCTGTTTAAACATTAATAGGCTTTTCAAGAAACATGATATAGGGGACATTTTAAGTATGCATATATGTATCGCTGGGTGACGTGAGCAAGATTACCAAAATGCATATACGCAAGAGAGGAGAATGTGGGAGGGCAATTATGCATGTACGATAAGGAGGTAGTTTACAGACGAGAATTTATGTATTGGTGGATTTAGAGTATGAGTTTTCGTAAAGGTTTGTGCAGAAGGGAATCCAAAATAGTATGTCTACAGTGTGATGTTGGTAGAATGTAGTTGAATGCCTTTCCTAATGTATCATATTTACTTTGTCTTTAACTAGAGTGTTTATTTCCCTCTCGCGACAGAAAGATGTGACACAAGGGTTTCAGACGATTGGCAATAAATAATCCCTCCTCAAACTGGAAGCAGGCTAAGATTGCGAGGGTGAATCTCCTAGTACTGCACACGGCAATAAACATAGTTTAGCAAACAAAAATCCATCTCAAAAATGATCTAGAGTCTAGTGGCTTTGTAACCAAGATAAAACCTCCGGCTCGTCTAAGATTTTGTTCCTAACATATATTTATTTTTGTGTGTGTGTGTTTTTTTTTTTTCACCACTTATAAATCTGACTCTTTTTACCCTTTGAAACGCAATAAACTGGGACTTTAGATTCTGAAAAGATGGGTTTTGTGTTCGAAATCTTACAGCAATACCCTGTGCATTTTACATATTTATTAGAAATTATTTGCAAGGTTATTTCTTATTTGTACAGCAAAGCAGAAATGCTTTTGTTTAAGAACACTCATTTTTAAGATAAAAGTAGCGATAAATCTAACAAGGGCAATTATTGCATTCAATCAAATATATATTATGATTCTAAATACAACAAAGATATACTTAGTCGGTTTCTTGTGTGATTTCCCCCCAAAAAACAGTTGTTCTGAAAGGCGTTTTCCTTGTTTAAGAACGTCAGTTTAGCAAAGCCGAGGTTTAAAAAATTATTTTTTATAAAATTTTCTAAATAACGGTTGTTCTGGAAGGTGTTTTCTTTGTTTAAGAAAGTCAGTTAAGTAGCGGTGAGGTGCCTTTCCCATTTTTGTAATTCAACAGTAATTTCCTTCAATATTGGAGAGTTCCTTTTGTTGAAAATTCTTTTTTTAGTTTATATAGAACCTATCCCTTTAAATAAAGTGTTCAAAAGGCATGATAAATTATTATAAACTCACTTATGCAAATTGCCAAACATGTTATTCAGAATATTTCTAACAAGTGTCGAACGGAGTAGTAAATATTCTGCATCAGAAATTGTCACCGTTTTATTGTTTGTGATACAACTTATCAAATCAAAACGCCAATAAAGAATAAGACTTAATAAGCTTGAATGATTTTCAGTTAAAAAAGTGAAGAACAATATGATGGAATTTAGAATAATATTTTTTTTAAATTTTCTTTGAAGATTGTAATGCTGGGTATGGGGCAGCCAAACCAGCTGCCAACATTGCCTTGATTTTTATTGAAACCAACCGAGAGCTCTTTTTAGTATCCTCGCTGTTCCCTTAAGTGCAATTGTCTGGATCTCTTTTGCACTTGGTTCACCAGGAATATTAGTTAGGTAAGACTTTAGGTTCTTCTTCATAAGCCGTGTAGCATCTATAATAATTGATATGATTGATATCTCCCTAAGATTCCAGTTTCTTTTCATATAATACACGAGGCCTTAACATTTGGTTTATTTCTCCCTTTCAGCTCTGTTCAGATCTCCATCATTAGGGACATTCCCTTCAACCAAGGTTGCCACTCTCTCTGACTTAGGTAGTGTAGGGATTACATAGTTAATGAACCGTATGAAACGTTTGATTAATCAGAAAAACAGTTTATCACGTGACTATTCAAACTGATTTTCAAGACAACTAAGTACTGGAAATCTGTCTTGCCATGTACTTCACAGACAGGAGCCTTTGCGATGGATCTTTATTCGTGGAAATTGAGTCTAACGCTAAATAAGCCGATGATGAAAGAAAATATTTTGCGCTGTTGTAGAAATACGAGTTTTTATAGCTTACAATTATGAATAAAAAATTTGAGCTCAGTCGAGCACCTTCCATTGAAATAATGTTAGATGAGAGAAAAAGAGAAAGAGAAAAAAGAAAAAGAGGGAAAAGAGAGAGAGAAACAAGCAAATGAGTATGTCGGATCATATAGATCAATCCTAGTAGATATTGAACCTATATTGGATTCAATCTAAGCAATAATGAATGGGCAAGTAATGTAGCAACGATGTTTCATCCATGGATGTATTTTACTGTTATATAAAGATGGAATTGTATCAAAGTCAGTTACATTACAACGATACATCGTTTTTCATTGGGACAAAACAGTCGTTGGATGGAGAGAACTGTAGTTTTTAGAAATGTTAAACATAATTAATACCTTTTCCCATTGGACCACGGGCTCAAACTATCCTCAATCATAAATATCGGCAAAAACATGTTTGCCAGCTAGAATGTATTCGTCAAGTTTGTAATTATAACATCAAGACGATTTTCATTTATGATCGGATCAGTAAGAATTGTTGGGGGTGATGATCATCAAGTGGTTAACAACACAATCTAATGACCTGGTTGTTCCAAGTTCGAATTCAATTCATCACACAAAAATTACTATTACTTACTATTACGTTAACAACCTTCTCGTAAGTACTCGATGGGTTTCTAGAAAGAATTCAGACTAGAAAAATATCGAGAAACCAATGCCAACAATACCATATAAAGATGAGTACTATTGTAAACTTCCGTAACAATGTATGCTATTGTACTTTTAACTGTAAATAATAGTTTGTATATTGTTTTATGATGTCTTTTTAGACTGTATTATTATATTATACTAATTAGGGTTTCTCAAACTGAAAACTCAAATTTCTGCTTCTTTATGTAAATTGTACTACAATCCTTCGCTGCAAGCAATATGTAACCATCATGCTCGGTCTTTTGTTTTACTTGTGGGTGTTAATATTAATGCCAGGATCTCCCGACTATGTGTCTCACCTTGAAACAATGACAGCTGATTATTGTGGAACTCTATAGTCACCCCTAAGGTAGTCGCCCCCAAACAAATAATAACATTATGTATTTAACCGTGAGAAAATAATCTCTCGGTGTATTTAGAAGTTTTGCTCGAGGACTTTTTTTCAGTGTAAGTTCCAAAATATATATTAGATTATCTTCTGCTGGGCCCAACTACTTTCCCACAATACAATTTATTATGAATAATTAATATTTATTTCGTTAAGTTCTCTGGTAGACACTACGCATTTTTTTTTGTTAGTCTGTACATTTTATCTTCCCCATTGGATGGGAAAATTTACAATTTGTCAGTTTCCCCTCTTTGTGCTTATTATCACACACATTATTCTTAGGTGTAATAGTTTGCCTCTTTGTACTTCCGTGTTCATGTTGATTTTTTCGTTTTCTAGTAAACTCACTGTTTTTCTCTGTATCAGTTGTCTGTATATTGAAAGTGCTAACGTTTGCGTAGTTCACAGTGTATTGCTTTTCCTAAGTAGTCGTGTATGTTTTTATGTTCTCTCCGTTTGAGTTTTATGCATTCGATTATTACAGATGTAGATAGCGAATATTAAGGGAATAAATAATCAGATCTATGAGCTGAACTTCTCAAATTTTTCACATGATTAGTAGGCATGTTATTGGCATGTAGTTTTTGTAATCACGCTATTTTTGCTGGCGTTTGTAATAATGTATTTTTAAATATGCACTCAATGTCTATTTTGAAGTTACATATTTTGGGGGGTTCGTCTTGAACATTTCTTTGTGAATTACATTTCGTTATATTTCTGCAATTTCTTTTATATTTTACAGCTAGCTCGCAAACCTATCTTCTCATCGCTTTCCCATATATTGCTCCAGAAGTACTTGGTTTAAGTCGGGTTGTTCTTTTCTGTTCTCAATTTCGTTGTGGTAAATTTGCTTACATTATTTTCAAATGTTTTTATTCTGTTATTACTTTTTACGACTTTTTATGGCTATCATCCTAGCATTACCAATTTACTAGAATTTTTGTTTTAGTTCTTCGCGTTTCTTGTTTAGGCTTTCATATGACCGATTAATATCTTTTCTATATTGCCTTATTTATTGTTCTAGCCTCTTTTGCTTACCATATTATTATTATTATTATTATTATTATTATTATTATTATTATTATTATTATTATATCAGTGAGAGTCTGAACGCAAATCAGCACAGTAATAACAAGTGGTCTCTACATATTTTCAGAACTTAATTAGGATCATTTAATTCTTTCTAACTCAACAATAAACAACAACATATGCAAATAATAAATAAAATATTTATCAATATTCAAATTTTATTTTTAGCTGCAATATGTTAAGTCTAAAAAATTCTTATTTTTTACTTTACTAGAATATCTTGTTCTTTACTTTTCCAGGTTGAATTTCTTGTCCTTTACTTTTCCAGGTTTAATAAAATCTTAAGAATATTACTTTTCAAGCGCGCATTTTTCCATATAATCCATGATTTTTCCAGGCATTGCTATTGTATTAATATATAAATTTATAATATTTATTAATGATTGTCAAAAAAAATTAGCCCTCAAACACACATTTATGCAATATTTATCATTCAATCACAGTAGTTCCGAGCCAGGGTCTCTATCGAGACTGCGGTTCATGAATTCGTGATCTGTATAGAGCGTAGACTAACAAAAAAGAAGATGGCACTCGGTGTCTTTTTAGATATCGTTGGAGCTTTTGACAACATACCCTTCAGTAGTATGTTCAAGTCGCTACGAGAACTCAATGTGCCACCAGTACTCATCCGATGGATTGAGTATATGGTGAGGCACAGAACAGTTCAAGTAGAACTACTGAGGGCAACTGTTAAAAGGGAAGTAGTTAAATGAAACCCCCAAAGTGGGATTTTATCACCTTTACTATGGAACTGTATGCTGAATCCTCTTTTAAGGAGTTTAAAAATAGGAATATTTATGCCCAGGCTGCTGCTGATGACATCGCAGTGCTGGTCGCGGGTTCAAAAGCATCATTGGTCAGACGCATTGCCAAAATGGAACTACATTTTTCATCAAATGTGATAACGAAAAATTTGAGTTCATTCAAAGAATATGTATATCATAGAATTCACTAATATTTTTAATCGATAAATTCACCATTTTTTGCTATAAAATCATAAGGAGAGTTAAAAAAAACTTAGTTATTAAAAAAAGTTCGGTTTTTAATTATAAAAAAAAAACGATACACGGGATTGAACCTAAAATCTTTCCACCAAACCCCCGGTACTCTAACCGTTACGCTAACATGTCATATTGGCAAAATCGCAGTAAAAAATATTTATATACAAAAAAAGTTATGCAAAATAAAAAAAAAAACCGTTAGTCACTTATGTACTTACTCTCCTGTTTGTGAACCCACATATTTTGTTGTAACTTTTTTTCTACTGAACCAATTTTCGAAAAATTTTTTTCAAAATGTAGCTAATGAGGTGTTCTATCCAACTATATAACCTGTTTGAAATTTGGTTGCGAACGGAATTAGTGGTGGGGGTTTGAATGTGTCTCGATTCATTCAATTTCGGACTTAAGCATATATTCAACCACTGCCGTGGTTGAATGATTATGCCTATCTCCGAGTTCCGTTTATGTTTTCCCGATATACTCTTTCATTTGTTTTTGCTGAAATATTGTTTCTTTTTAGCATTCCTCAGCGTTGCCCGCCGGTACTTTCGCTCTATCCTTTTTTAATAACATCTCTTCTTTCGTTCTCGTTCATTTTTCTGCTGTTTATTATTGACCATACACATTTTATTTTTATTCATCGTGCGAATTTTATGATCCTCTATATTTCGCTCTCTTTCTCTCTCACACACACAAACATTTATTTTCTATAGTTCTCTCGCACACGCACACGTCCTTTGACTTTTTTGTTGTGATACAATAGTCACCAGCGTTGATTGACATTCTGGGTAATATTTATATCCAATCCTTACAACCGATAATAACTAAGAATCGATTTAATGTTTTTGCTTGTTTCTTTCTTAGTCCATACGTTACGCTTTTAGTAATTAGATAGAGTCAAAACTATTTTAAAAATCGCATGCATTTCGAGACATGTTACCTTGAGATTACACTAACGGACACTGATATACATATATATATATATATATATATATATATATATATATAAATATATATATTATTTATTTATATTATTAGCGGGGAGGCTCCTGGCTTTGCCCGGATTTGCCCTGTCGTAAAATACGCTTAAATATGATATTTTAATTTATCCAGATTCGCATATATTATTACAGAGTCGTGATTTAAAAAGTAATTTTTCTTACATAGGAGCCACCACTTATCAAAGCCCGGTGGCCACTCGAGGATAAGTGTTATTGAGTGTACAGCAGTCAATGGGATAATATCGTAGAAATCTTTACTAGCGGAAATTTGGTAAATTGGATTACTTAAAGGGGACGGTTCACCAAGAATTTGTTTACATTGGACTTCAAGACTACCAAATTGTAGTCAGCTCGAACACACGCAAACGGAAAAGTGTTTCACAGGCGTGCAGTTGTAAAAAAGAAGCTTTGTTCATGGAATTTACGTTTCGGTTTAGGCACAGATAAAGAATCGGGAGAATTATTTACATTGGTTTCAGCTTGACGAGCGTTTCTCGTGAGAGTTTGGCGATGGAAGACTATAGATTGGAGTTCAGACGAGTATTTGCCATAAAATAACGATAAAGCAGAGCCAGTCTCGCAACATATTTGTGCGCCGTCAGCTGGAATCGAAAGCAAAAGTCAAACTGTAGCATTAAAGATGGTGTTACCATTATACCCACGTGACACGCATTAAATTTTAATATAATTTAAAAATTAAAAATAGACTTAAATGAATGCACAAATTGTATAATAATTTTTTTTCAAATTTTAACATATTTTTGACCCATTAAAAACTATTTTAACAGGCTAAAGACACATTAAAGAACAGTCTATAACAACGCAATCATTTGAGGCCCCGGGAGAGATAGAGTCTGAAGATAAAGTCGTGATTTAAAAAGTTTTAAAAAAAGCATTTGTGTGCACTCAGCTGGAATTGAAACCAAAAGCCAAACTGTGACATTCAGCGATGGCGATTAAACTCAGTAATATCCCATAGGAAGTAGACTAAAAGCCATCACAAAAGTGGTTCCGTTTTTTAAGCAAATAAGTCTTACCTCCTCTGTTTATCAGGCTATTTTCCTTTGGAATTTCGTAATACATCTGTACTTACCTGCAATAAAAGAAAAGCATGTTTTAGATTTTTTCGAATTCATATAAAATGGTGGCTCAAAAGAAATCATTTCATTTATAATTATTTCAAAATTATCCTCATTATAAAATTCGCTGCATAAAATATTGAATAATAATAATTCTTTAAAGAAGAAAGCACGCAATCTTAAAAAGTAAAGATTGTTTTTGTTTTTTATTGACCTCTGGTTTCTACTACGCAGATGTGATGATGGTAACAAGCAGGCTATGGTCGCTTCTGATTAATGATTATTTTACCATCAGGTAATGTGAAAGTCTTCCATTTCTCCGAGTTAAGAAAGGTTTCCTTGTTCGTTTGACCATGTATAATTAGTCAAACAGGATCAGAAAAACCGAAAATCGAAAGGAATAGACAATCTTGAATATAACCAGTGAATTATTTCTGGAGTATTTTTCAACATGCCGTTATATTTATTTCTGTTTTTTTTATGTATTAGTGTGATTTTTTATGTAAGCGATACAGTTTACATTATATTAAATACGAGCTGATCGCCTGACGTTGCCCAATCGTAAAATACGCTTAAATATAATGATGTCATTCATGCAGATTTCGTATTTATTATTATAGCATGAATTCTCTATCGCATATGTTGTGCAGAATATATAGTAGGGACTTCAAAAGTACAATAATATAATTTAGGTGCCATCAGCGTGAATCGAAACCAAAACACATAGGGTCCATCCTCAGTCGTTACCGTTTGAGATATCATCAGATAGATTAGAAATATTTACAAATGAATTGACTTTAATGTATAAATGTATATTTGCGCATGCGTACGGATCATACTTTTAGACGACTTGTTTCTGCCAAGTTTATTTTCTTTATTTAAACTTTTGAACAGCTATTTTACTGGCTAAAACTCCAGAATAAAACGGTATACATGAAACTATTTGACCCGATTTGCACTAATCTGCGACCTTGGTTCTCGGAGGAGATGCACTTTCAAAAATATGAAGACAGACATATAGACATATTGAGTTTTATATATTGGATTTCTGTTAGGTTAGCATCTGCGTTTTGTCTTTTCCTACTTACTACTCTTTGAATGTTTTGTTCAATTAGATTCCACAATTCATACCATACTGTGTCATAATTAGGCAACTCAGAATATTTTTTGAGGAATACTTTGTGTGTATTATAATTTAAATGTACTGTTAGCTGCGCAACTAGGATAGAACGCTTTCCCTCAAATCAAACATATCCAGAAGACGTGAAGTCGAGATAAACATTATCATTTCTTTTTATTAGTATGCCGACGCATACTCAGCTGAATAGGCATTGCACATAACATTTTAATATCACAAGATCTTATTATAAATCGCTCATTGTCTGTTTCGCACAAAATGTTTAGTTTTTTTGATTTTTTAGAGTTCGTGAAATTTAGTCACTCTTGATAAATATTTCGTCAAATAACAAAACTGTTTGCCGTCGCGTAGAAAGCAAAAAAAAACAAAAACAAAAACAAATGTAATAATAATAAGATTCGTCTGCGGTACTCAGTTGGCAAGTTTACCGCTAAGTGTTCGCTATGATTGGCATTTTCAACTCTTAACTGGCAGTTTCATTTTCATTAAATATACGTAAAACGTAGTCACGTGTTCGAGTCACGTCACAACAAAAACGTAATAACTTTGCGATTTGCCTACCCTTTTCCCCACATTGTTCACAGACGCATACACATATGTGTTCTTGATAATACATTTAAGTTGTTTTCAAAACGTTGGCTTCAGTGAATTTTCTTCCCCATCAAATTAAGCGCACATACATAGAATTGTTCCTATGGAATTTTATTTTCTTCAGTTTTACGTATTTATCCCTTTTTCCAATGCAAACCAATTAAAATAAAACATAGATATGAAGCCACTTGACGTAAGAATCTATCAAGAACGAAAAATGATTAATGTCAAAACAAAAGATGACGATTGACCTTAAAATTATTTTAAAAAAAAAAACAAGAAAAAACAAGAAAAAGTGTCAGTAGAAAAAGATTTTTACAAACTTGCAGTTCTTCACAAAAGTAGTAGAATATAAAATAGCATTGTAATTAGGTATAATATCAATTAGTTGAACGAGCAAAGGAATAGGAAATCAATCAGAGAATGCATAAAGCATCAAGATTAGCAACATCACGTCTGTAACAGAACCGAGGCAGAGTAGAAAAAAGCGTGCAATCACTCAAATTACACACTAAAAGCCCTCAAATGGTACATAGATTCAGCAGCCTTAATATGATAACATATTCCATACATGGTCTGCTAGTAGATTTCTAAAGATAAAGAATGGTCTTTTCCTCCACAATGTTCTCCATTATAGCGAATCTATGTTCCGCCATTACTTTTGAAAGTAGAATAAACCAAGTTTAAACTAATAATAATAATAATAATAATAATAATAATAATAATAATAATAATAATAATAATACGGCTTGTCTACCTTTATTTTAAAAATACAAATGTTACGCGACCCTTACATATTAACACCAACCCCATGTATGAAAATTTCGAAAATGGAACAAAAGAAAGAGATTTGACTATTTTTTTTTAGTTTAAAATTCATCCTACTTCCAAAACCACGCCTTCATGTTAGTTTTTAAAGTCTCTTCGTTCGCCATGTGGCGAACAAATCTCTACGGTCTAAACCGCATGCTTTTTCCTCCGCCCGCGTCGACACGTATGCTTAAGTTCAGTCGCCGCCATCCGGGTTTTTCTCTCGCCGGCGCATGCTACGCCCATACGGTTCCTAATCTCGCTCGTTTTTTTTTTCCTTTTCCTCCTTAAGTAAGACTTCAACTCACGCCACGGCTTGGTTATTTGCATACGTGAGCTGCTACTCCTATTACTACATACGATTCCTTGACTTCGTTACACAAAAGGAACAATAATAAAATATTAAATGACTTTTAAAAGATTTAATTGCTTCCGGGTACATGCAGTAGTATGTTTACGTAATACAAAACTGCTAAGGAAAAAGTATTAGAATAAGTGTTTCGGTAGGCAATGTAATTTAGAGTATATGTGCAGTTTATCGGCGTAAATTATTCGAAAGACACGAAAGGTATAAAAAACTATTTTGTCTATGCTAAACACAGTATTACATCCAAACGCTGAATACAAGCAGAAGAAATATCAGTGTAATTATTTATGTTACCATTTTTATTCGTATAAATGTACAACAATCGACGGCGGCATACTGCTTTTAAAATTTGGCCTTTCTAAGGATTGACAGATTGGCTTTTTTTTTAGACATGATGAAAAAGAATAGACACAAAGATAAATATTTTTCCTAAACTTGATATAATCTTATTTATATTTATAGATAAGAATAGTGCTAAAATATCATCGTCCAAGGGTTGGAAGCGGTTAACACGATAATTGACACGGAGAAAGCCTTAGTAATCGGCGGAAAGTATATCACTGAAATCGGGCACATTATTAGTTAAAGTATAAGGAAATAATATACATCAACGCCCCCAGAGAATCACCGAAAAAAAAGAAAGAAATAGTGCACAGTGTAAGGGTTGAGAACCCGTTTAAAAAAATGAAAAACGAATAATGATATTCGGGGTGTATTTTATTTGTCAGGGCCTCGAATGTCGCAAGTGCAGTCTAATTTATAATGATGAGAAAATAGTTGTAGTGGGAATTTTTCGGGTTACATTTTAGCTTTTGTGTCTAAGAATGTGTATAAATTATAACGAAAAAGCTTTTGTGTCTTATAATGTGTATAAATTATAACGAAAAACTTTTGTGCCTTAGATTGTGTATAAATTATAACGAAAAAGCTTTTGTGTCTAAGAATGTGTATAAATTATGACGAAAAAGCTTTTGTGTCTAAGAATGTGTATAAATTATAACGAAAAAGCTTTTGTGTCTTATAATGTGTATAAATTATAACGAAAAACTTGTGTGCCTTAGATTGTGTATAAATTATAACGAAAAAGCTTTTGTGTCTAAGAATGTGTATAAATTATGACGAAAAAGCTTTTGTGTCTAAGAATGTGTATAAATTATAACGAAAAAGCTTTTGTGTCTAAGAATGTGTATAAGTTATAACGAAAAAGCTTTTGTGTCTAAGAATGTGTATAAATTATAACGAAAAAGCTTTTGTGTCTAAGAATGTGTATAAATTATAAGGAAAAAGCTTTTGTGTCTAAGAATGTGTATAAATTATAACGAAAAAGCTGCTGCAATGTGTTTGATTGTCAGCAAACGACAACAAATTACAAAAAATAGTATCGTCTTAGGGCCGGAAGCTATTGACGCGACAATGGAACCCTACTTAATCACTGAAAAGTATATAAATAAACGAAAAATGTATAAAAAATATGATTTTTAATTTTTATTATTTATTGTCAGGGCTTTGAATGCCGACATGTGGTCTTATATATAATTATGGAAAAATAAAAAAACTGGAAATTTTTCTTATATAATTTCAACCTGTTGCTCAAAGAATGCGGGCATATTATGAGGCAAACATTTCTAAAATGTGTTTGACTGCCAACAAACGGAAAAGAAACACAAAAAGTATCATTGTGTAAGGGTTGGAAGCGGTTGATATAAAATGGTTGAAGACTTGTTAATCGTTGTAAAGGATATAAACAAACTCGGCCACAGTATTAGAAAATGTACAATAAAAACTGATCTAAGGAAAAAACGGATTCAAGAGAACAAGCGAAAGGCAAAACAAAGGAAAATTTCATCGTGGTTGAGAACCCGATCTGAAAACGTATAATAAGTAATGATACCGAAGGTTTTTTTTTTGTCAGTTTTTTTTTGGAGGGGGGGTTATGGTGTGTAGGCAATTTTAAGGTTAACAACATTTAATTTTCTGTTGATGAACGGCTTATATGCTTATACTCGGGGAGGTTGCTGACATCTTGGAAAATTCCCTGAACGTTCGTTTATGTATATAGAAGTGTATTCCTGAACAGTAGAACTGGCTGGTTTCATCCAATCAGATTGAGCGGATTTTGAGGAGGGTGAATATATTATCTTTTGAATTAGATAAATGAAAGATTGTGTTATGTGTATGTAGCTTATAATCAGTTACGATGTGTGTAATATACGTATCATAGGAAAATGTAGAAAAGGTTCTGGTGTAAACTGGTGGCAGTAGGAGGACTAAATATTTATAGAGAAAAGTAGGGACTCCTTCCTCTATATATGTCGCGATGTGATGATGTTGCTCCTAGGATGGAACGCAGCTTTCTTATAACGACTAAATGTGTCTAAAATGGCGTTATAAAGTTACATAAGATAGTGGCTAATAGACTAAACATAATAAGTATGCGGCATCTGTTATTGCAAACCTATGATACTTTGTTCCAGAGGATAATTTCCGCAATCAAAATATTATATAGGAGATTTCTAAGAATACTGGACATTCACCACTTCTTATGAGTAGCATTTAGCCGTGAAATATTATGGCATGTATGAGGGTTTTCTCTCTTATTCTTTACATTTTTCATCTGATTATATAATAATGTTATATGTAGCTTTTATTATCCATATTATATATATATATATATATATAGGTGGAAACGTGTATATATATATATATATATATATATATATATATATATATATATATATATATATACACGTTTCCACCTCTTGGAAACACTGCTATTTTTACATCTCCAACACATTTTGAAAATAATTTCTGAAGAGGACGCTTCACAGAACGTCTGAAACGCGTTAAAAACGATTTCAATGATTAAAAACATTATTACAATGATCTAAACATAATTTTCAATGAAAAACCAAGACACGGAATAATAAAATAATGTTAAAAATACACATTATTGGTGACTACCCACTTATTTAAATATATATATATATATATATATATATATATATATATATATATATATATATATATATATATATAGAGAGAGAGAGAGAGAGAGAGAGAGAGAAAGAGAGAGGGAGGGAGATAAAAAGAGAGAGGAAGAGAG
Source organism: Euprymna scolopes (assembly GCF_053919585.1). Taxonomy (NCBI): domain Eukaryota; kingdom Metazoa; phylum Mollusca; class Cephalopoda; order Sepiida; family Sepiolidae; genus Euprymna; species Euprymna scolopes. Next base: position 10,897,137 of record NC_136482.1, on the reverse strand, counting down.
AGAGAAACATATAGAATCTTAGCAGTCGCGTGTTACCTAGTTTTCATAAACATTATATTTATTTTATTGATCATTATCTAAAAATTCACAACAGATTAAAAGATTACACAAGAAAAACATGTTATAGATCTGGGGATTGGAGTTGCCAAAAAGGAAAGATTAGTGTGTGGTGCGTTTCGGATTATGGGATGATGTAAGAAAGATTTCAGCGCAAAGATAGATTGCATAAAAATGAACACAAACGAATTATATTATATGTGTATATATATATATATATGTGTGTGTGTGTGTGTGTGTGTGTGTGTGTGTGTGTGTGTGTGTGTGTGTGTGTGCGTGCAGAAATTATAGTTACATTCTATGGATTAAAAATATAAAAAAATATATTTAAGTCAAGAATTTATTGTTTGAAACAAGGGATATATGGAAAAGAATTACGATTATTTTTTTATCTATGATCTTTCAATAATGGCTCATATTATCAGAGGAAAATGTAGTTAGCAAAAGATAATTAAGAATAAACATATATCTTGCTTATTAGCACATATATTAAAACTTATTTAAAAAGCATAGATGAAAGATATCATACGGCCTAGAGTTCAATTATTTGCGGGATATTCCTACCAGGTGAAACTTAATTAAACGTTTGATTGTCTAGACCGTATGATATCTTTAATCTATGATTTTTAAATAAGTTTAATAACATTTTTAATATATTGCCTTAAGCAAAATATAGGGTGATTCATAATTAATCATTTTGCGAACTACATTTTCCTCTGATGACATGAGCTATTACTGAAAATTCCATGTATTCCTTGACTTGAATATATTTTATATATTTTAATACGTAGGCTTAAACTATAATTCCTATACATTTATATGTTGGTCTATTTTATATATTGAGTTGTTCCTTTTTGGCTGGAATCATCTTAAAACCAGGACTAAACTCAAAGAAAACCTACCTGCCTCCTCCCTTGAGGCTTGCATTTACGAATATCCGCGGGCTTAGAACTTACTTAGATGATCATTGAATCATTTCCTCCTTGTAAACACCCCGGATATCTTAGCATTAAATGAAACTAACCTTCACTCTTCCATTCCCTCTAACCGCTTTAACATGCCTGGCTATCTCCCACTTTGCTGTAAGGACTCCGACAGACATATGCATGGGCTTGGAGTCTATATACGTAACATCCTCCCCCTGACTAGAGAAATAAAACTAGAATCAGACAACAAGGCCCTTATGTGCTTCAGACTTAATATGCAACATAATATAAGCTATTGTATTTTCTCTACCGCTCTCCCTCAACCCAGGACTTTACCCTAATAAACAAAGTCTCTGACAGCATAGATATAGCACTCTCCCTCGATACTAGCGCACAAGTACATGTATTTGGTGACTTCAATGTCCACCACAATAACTGACTAGGATTCTCTAATTACACAAACGTAGCTGGTAGCACAACACATAGTTTCTCTATATCCCATTCCCTATCTCAGACGGTTACATTTCCGATACGTTTCCCAGACCAACAAGATCAACATGCCTCACTTCTAGATCTCTTTCTGATAACGGCTCCCGATGATTGTAAAACAAATGCCCACAGCCCAATCGGGAATGCTGATCACGCTGTGATAATGGTAGAAATCACCCTAAATTCTCGCCCTAAAACTGAAGACCCACGACTCAAAAACAACGAGGTATTACAAAAAGGTTGACTGGGAAGCCATCAGAGAACTCATCAGAGATGTCCCATGGCAAACTATCTTTTCTCTTCCAGCGGAAGAGTGTGCAAATGAGACCACTGAATGGTTCAAAACTGCAATTGAAGCACATGTCCCCGCACGGAAATTCTATAGCAAGCCCCACTCTCCTCAATGGTTTACTTCTGCTTGTGCAACTGCCATTTTGTCAAAGGCAGCGTGAGTTCCGCAGATTCAACCGAAAAAGTCCAGCTCAAACAAACAGAAGTATATAGAAGGTAGAAATAATTGTAAGAGAGTGATAGCGACAGCTAAGACAGATTACTCTGAAACCACCAGAAAACGCATCGAAGCGCAGATATTAGGAACCCGGGATTTTTGGAAAATCTACAACAGCGTAGTAAATAATGGGTAGTCAACTATTCCCCCACTATCAAACAATCATGAGGTTGCTTGCACAACAACTGACAACGCTAATCTGCTTGCCAGTCGGTTTGCCTCAAACTCCACACTGAACCCAGCACACTACTCCCTCCCTGACTTCCCTTGGCGGACAGACGCCACACTAGACGATTTGAAAATCACCCCTTCTTAGGTACATGGTATTATAAAACACACTGACACCTCAAAAGACTGTGGACCAGATCTCATCCCGACTGTGCTATTAAAAAGTGCTCTGCCGAGGTTGTTCTAGTTCTCTCCAAACTTTACAATAAATTCCTTAATGAATCTTGTTTTCCCGACTACTGGAAAACCGCTCCTGTGGTACCAGTCTTTAAGAATTCTGATGAAAGAACTGACCCACTAAATTATCGCCCCATTAGCCTCCTCCCGCTTTTCGCCAATATATTTGAGTCCTTAGTTAATCAAGCCTTAGTACAACACCTAACAGCTGCTAAACTGACAAACAATATGGATTCAGGCAAGCCCGTTCAACAGCAGATATCTTAACTGTAGTCTCTGGACGTATATACCGTTCACTGGACAAAACAGGAGAGGGTAGAGCGGTAGTCCTTGTTATATCAAGGTGATATCTACCGCCTACATACCAGCAGTAACTATCTTAGTTGTATAGGACGCGTTGCTTGTCACATCGTAGAATGTAGAACTGGATAAAAAATATAAGAATTTAAAAATCGAGGCATAGCCAATAGATTGCGCCGTGGCCCATATGGTTAGGTCCTCAGTATTGCACACTTCATGAGTGCGACGACCTGGGTTCGTGCCTATGTCGGAGCACGTCACTGATGAGATGCAGTACATCGAAACCCACTTTGGGTCTGGTGTTGTCCGTTGTCGATGCAATTGCTGGATTCTATCTACCTCTAATGTTAAATCTCGAGTCTGTAGACTAGAAAGTTCACAGAGTAGTTCGGTAGGGAAATGACACACAGACACAGACAGACAATTTCACTTATATATATATATAAAAAATTCGTCTCTTTGTTGCAGATATTGACGAGGTAAGACTCTAAGAAAGAGGCACTTGTCATGGACGTTTGTTAGAAGCAGAATTGCGTCATTGAATTTCTGGCAAACGTTCTACGAGAATAGTGATGATTATGTAGAAAATAAACATTGGAGCACAAAACGTCGCTAGTTTTTATTGTATTACTCCTCTCGTCATGTCTCTTCAACGTTTTTAGTTTAAATATATGAGGTTTTACTTTATAAACACGTTTGTATTATTATAGCATTTATAATAATGTACACTTATATAGTTAATCTTATGGTAAATAGTTCTAATTCTGTATCTAACTACATCTGTATTTTATTTTCCTTTTTGAGAGTTCTAAGTGTTAACAATGTTTGTTTTACTGACCGCACGATTCGAACATCTGACTTACGACCTAAGTCAAAATATTAATTTTTGTTTGCACCATTTGAACCATGCGGCCGACTACGTTGAAAGAAAAGTAAATAACGCCTATTTATCTCTTTACAAAAGAGGTTAAGAGTTAATATCTATATGATAGGCACCTTTATCTATAATCTGTAAGTCATATATTTTTTGGAAACGTGTAATATTTAAAATTATTCTTTTATCTTGTATTCTTTTACTTTGGAAAAATACTCCAAACTTAGCAGATATTTATAAAAACCTCTTTGAGTGTAACTTTTTTTTAAAACTCAGTACACTATGAAAGAATAGACGCATTAATTATTTGTGCATTGGCTCATGTGAAAACCTGACAAACTTATTTTACACACGGTTTCCTTTAATTAGTAAGTGAATAAAATTCAGTAATTTTTTAAATGTTTTCCTTGAGCAAGATTAACGTAGATTCTGTTTAAACGTAAAGGTTAAACATGCCCGAAAGAGTTTTACACATGAAATCGTTCTCAAAACTGATATCTTTACCTAATGTTCAGTGTTTAAAATTCGTGCCTCAGTGTTCCTAGCTAAACATCCCTAAGAAGAGAACGTATAAATAAAATGAATTTTAAACATTTAATAGTTATAGACACTTAATCTAACAATTATATCCTCCTAAAATAAAATGTAAGACGGCACAAAATTCTTTTTACTTTTCCTCGGACTATAAATTACCAAAACACCTGGTCTCTTTACTCCTCTGACAGAGCTCAATTTGAAAGTCGAACATTAGTCCGTTATCTATTACATTAACTGATTATTATATTGTTTGGTAAACGCCGGGCAATACCGGATGGAAAGCAATTGTTTAGTTATCTTTTTATTTATCTATCTATCCATTGGTCTATCTATCTATCTATTTATCTATCTAATTATTTCTCTATCAAGCGGAGTAAATAACAGATATTGAATCGTGGAAAACGATAAGTTGGGCGAGCATGCAGGTGCAGAAAGGGCCAAAGGGTCGTGTTGTGACATGTATCAAACTCTGTGGCCGATCAGTTTTCACCGGAAGTATTCAAATGGGATCGGACATTTTGAATAAGCTTTAAGTTTAGTGAGTCGAGTTCGAGAATTCGGTCTCGCCATAAGGGTGTGACGGTTTCCAAATAGATGCACAGAAACGCCACATATCCGAGATCGTCGATTTCACTCCCTGCTGCGGAAGATGATATGCCTGGGAGTGAAATAAACCCATATATAAACAACATACATCTTCTTCCGTGTTATGCATGTGTGCTTGTTATAGCAGAACCCAGATCTCCAAGACGTTGGCGAATCCTCAAGACAGCGGCCAAAAGACAGAAGGCCAAAAGACAGAAGGCCTCGATACATCTTCTATCATTATATGTAATCAGTTTTTAAAAAAAAATAGTCAACCATATAGGAGCCTATTCGTGACCAGACACACACACACACACACACACATATTTTCAGCTTCATATTATATATATATATATATATATATATATATATATATATATATGCACACAAACACAGACTATATCGCTTTATCACAGTTTTTCAATGTTGCTAGATCAGCACCTATTCCAAGACCGAGATAGTCAGTAGCTCTAATTAGCAGGTCAATATAATTTCACCGTTAACAATGACATTAAACAGTGCTTTATATGAACATCGACTCCCATTTTCACAGTGCTGCACTTGTTTTTATTTACAAAGAGCCTTGCATTACGCTATAGTAGTAGCATACCATGTTATTACCAAGAGTTGCCAACCCGAATATAAGTGGGGGTATATTAAAAATCTACAGACAAACTGTTCGCCTGCATCTCATCTCTTCATTTTACATCGACTATCCGGTTTCTGACTTCCGGTTTTAGAAATTTCATCTACTTACCTATTTCATGGCCGCCCTGTCTTAAGTCTAATATTAAAAGCCACTGCTGCTATTCAAAGCAGAGACAAAGTCAACAATATTTTTTGTTTTAACTTATTTTAACGTGTTTTGTTTACAAATTGATGTGATTTAACTCCGTTAAGTTTTAAAAAAACTGATTTAAACATAAATATATAATATATAACTATGCCCATATTTATAACCGTACTTACTGCTTTTAGATGGTTTTTTTTCCAATTTTTTTAACGGATGACACCCCTTTTATATAAACAGTTCTCCATTTAATCTAGGAGCAATAACGTTAAGACGTTTATTATCCAATGTATTCCGTATTGTTTCATTGATCGCAATGTTTCTTTTCGTGCGCGCGTGCATTCAATTTTTGCGCGCGAGGGCGAAATTGCGTATTGTTTTCATTGGTTGTAACGTTTGTTTTCGCGCGCAGGTGCATTTCATTTTTTTGCGCGTTTATACATTAGTTCCGTATACTCGTTTGCAGCTTCATACTGTTCCATAGCAAGCTATAACATATACTAACCAAACTGGTCACGGGTAGTCATATATATATATATATATATATATATATATATATATATATATATACAAAATGAAAGAGAGGTAAAAAAGCAATATAGGACAATAAAAAGAGAAAAACACATTGCTAGAAAAAAGACGGGAGAGAGAGATGGAAATAGAGATAGAATATATCATCCATGTTTGATCAAATAGTTATCCATTGAATAATTTGATTTGGTAATTTTTGGATGTTTAAATTGTGTACCTTTGCAGATCATCAGGTTCAATTCCGATACTTTAGAACGACTTCTCATCGCAATATTCAACTCCGACCTGTTCACCCCCGAACTGTTCAACCCCTTACTCTTGAACATAATCGTCAATCTGATGTTTTAATTATCCTTGCATGTTAGGAGATCCGATCCCCTTAAGCGTGTTACACGAGTAGATTTTTCTTAAAGATGGAAATGTTAAAGACGACATGTTTTCAGCTCTTTTCATCTGAACGTGCTTGTCACGCACGTGTCGAGCATCATGGTACCCGAAATACAGAATTACCCATAAAATTGGACTTTATTTAAAATAATTTCATTCGAATATTCTAAAAAGTTCGGTTTGCTTGGGCGGATGTTTTACAAGGTTGTAATCGTCGTTGTGTCAAAATTACTAGCAGATTACAACTGAAGCTTTCCACTAACAATTGCATGCTGAAACACACAGCAATACACTCGTCACTCGTTTTTTTTCTCCACTCTGCTAACGCGTAGTTTGAACTTCTACTCCTACAACTTTATGCACGATATAAACATTCCTTTGTGATGTCATCATGTTTATTGTTGATAAAATCTTTGTATTGCAAGAAATATTGAATTGAGACATGAGGCTGTACGAAGCTCTTGTTGATCACGTTATGCTGTTTTTATTAGGAGGCTTCTTTTTAGTTTATAACCTGTTTTGCTTCTCATACTTTTTTAGTTGCATGTTTTTCTGCTATTTACACGTTTGTCATTTTTTGTTGTTACTTTTTTCATATTTATATATAATTGACTATTTATAGCAAAAAATAATTATTCCCTTATTCTCCTGTCTGATCCGTTGAATTAGTGCTATGACAAAAATATTTCATATTATAATCTATTTTATCTCTCTGTCTATCTGTCTGTCTGTCTGTCTGTTTGCCCCCCTCTCTCTCTCTCTCTATATATATATATATATGTATATATATATATATATACAATGATATGCAGAAATCTATATTCAAGTGCATTTCAAAGTATTTGATTAAATAATAGGTAGATTGTCCACATCTTGAAATTTGAAATATAGAATTTTGTCATTTATATATATATATATATGTGTGTGTGTGTGTGTGTGTGTGTGTGTGTGTGTGTGCGTGTGTGTGTGTGTGCGTGTGTGTGTGTGTATATGTGTGTGTGTATTTATATATTTGGGAGAAAAATTTGTTGTCATTTATCTAGTATATATATATATATATATATATATATATATATATATATATATATATATTCAATTTTCACCCCAACCAACGCACAGTGCCACTTTGAAGTACGGGGCTATTATCGAGGTCATAATTTGCGGCGGCATTATGAAGGGAGATGAGTAGCAAGATGTTTATTAACATTACACTTGAACTTCTGCATATCAGTACAGTTGGGAAAGCAGAATCCTGGAAGGGTGTTCCAAGGACTCACAGTTTAGGGGAAGAAACTGTTGGAGTAAAAGGCTTCCTTACACCTAGAGATATCTACTGTAAAGGGGTGGGACTTAGTTGCTTAACGGGTTTGTCGGGGGTAGTCACGTCGAGGAGGTACACGTGCTTGCACTTCGTCAGAGTATTCACCATTAAAGTATTTGTAGCACAGGCAAAGGGATGCAACATTTCATCGATGGGACAGAAGGTGAAGCTTAGATGACAGTTCAGGACCTATCAGGTTAGCGACTCTCTTTTGAACCCTGTCCAGGAGTGAGAGACAAGCAGCAGATGCACCAGCCCAAATGTGACAACAGTACTCTATACCTGGGCGAATGGTGGCCGTATAGAGGTACAGGCTACTTTCAGGCATATATATATATATAAATATATATAGAATTATACATACACACACACACACAAACACACACACACCCACACACATATATATATATATATATATATATATATATATATATGTATATTCTTTTGCATTTTTAACTCAAACGCGATACAGTTCCACTTTGATAAATCTGGGACATACTTTCAGGAATATTATGTAGAGAGTTGAGCAGCAAGATGCCTGTTTACATTACATTTGAACTTCATATGTCAATACAGTTGGGGAAGCAGAAAGAGAATTTCTTTAAAGTCCAGCAGTTCTGGTGAAGAAACTATTAGAGTAGAAGGCTTTTTTTACATCTTGGGATTTCTTTGCTCTTTTCGTGTTTATCGGGGGTATTTACCTCAAGGGGATACAAGGGAATATAGTTAATCAGAACATCTACAATTAAAATACTTGTAAAGCAGACAGAGGCATGCAACGTTTCATCGAAGGGAAAACGGCAGAAGCCTAGCGGACACTTCGAAACCTATTAGGTTGGCGACTCTCTTTTGAACCCTGTCCAGGAGTGAGAGACTAGTAGTAGATGCACTAGCCCAAATGTGACAAGAATAATCAATATATATATTAATGGTGGGCTTGTAGATGAACAGGATACTTTCAGGCGTAAGTAACTTTCTAGCACGGCAGAGAGAGAGCCCACTTTCCTCGAAGCAGCCACAGACATGCCCTTGATGTATCTGTTCTAACTCATGTTCCCTGTTAACTTTAAGCCGAAGAGTTTGAACGACGTACTTTAAGGTAATGTATCATTAGCCATTAATGCTTGAAAAGGTTTCTTGTAATTAACGAAGGAAACAAGCTTAGTCTTGGCAGTATAGAATGTTACCATCCATTTTTTCCGCATTCAACTACAGACTGTAGGTCTTCCTCTAGGTTTTCCGCCATTGCCTTTAATATATGCTCATTCGTTTTCTCCTCATGCCTGTTATAGTGTGGTGTCGTCAGCATCTCAAAGATAATTATATCAGCGAGGTCGTTTATAAATTCTAGGAGTCAAAATGGTCCAAGGATCAACCCTTGTTGTACACCCGGATTTATATCATATTGTTTTGACGAACGATCATCGAGGCCAAGCTTTAAGAAGGATTTTATTATGTTAATCTAATAATTTCATGAGAAACCCATGTGCCAACAGCCTTAAATATATCTAGGGTTACTGCCCTACCGTATTCTGCTTTATCCAATGTATCGTATATTTGTTCAGAGATTGCAGTTAGGATATCTGTAGTAGAACGGACTTGCTTAAATTCATATAGTTGGTCGACAGAAGGTTAGCAACTGTAAAGTGATGGACTATAGTTGATCAATTATTGACTCAAATATTTTGGCGAGGGAGGAGGCTTATGGGGTGATAATTTAATGTGTTAGTTCTTTCGCTAGAATTCTTGTAAACTGGTACCACAGAAGCAGCTTTCCAGCAGTTAGGAAAGCAAGATTCGTTAAGGCATTAGTTAAAAAGTTTGGGGAGAACTAGAGCAACTTCAGCGGAGTATTTATTAGAGCCGGGATGAAGTCAGGTCCACATACTTTTCAAGCGTCTAAGTTTTTATGATAAAGAAAAAGGGGTGATTCTCACATCATCTAGTGTTGTTTCTGTCCGCAGAGGAAAATCAGGGAGGGAAAGGTTTGCTGGGTCTAATTTAGAGTTTGAAGCAAACCGCGTGGCAAGAATGTTAGCCTTCTTGATTGCCGTGCAAACAACCATATGCTATTACGTCATATATAATGTATGTGAAAAAGCAAACAAACACATAAACAAATAGATAGGAATGCAAATTTTTTGTAATATTTATACATATATATTAATATTTTTTCTACATACATATATATATATATATATATATACAGAGGGAAAAATGAAGAGAGAAAGAAGGACGAGTGAGAGAGAGAGAGAGAGAGAGAGAGAGAGAGATGCATGTATTGTGCGTGGCTGTATAAGTACGAGGTGTACGGTCCAGATGCGCCCTTGGCCACTTGGGAACGTTGGAAAGTGTGTCTATGATTAAGATATTCAATTAAGAGATAAAAATTCTGAAATATCACCTGACTCTGTCATAATGCCGCGATCTCGAATTTGCGTATAACGCTCACGACTCCGATTAATATGAAATTGAACCGACATTCCTTGTAATGCAAAATGTCCCATGACTCTTACTTGAAAATACCTACAACTTCAACTCTATTCGCATCTACTGAAAACCTGCCTATATATCTATTCACCTAATTACACATGACTCAAAACTTTCTGTTTTATCCATACTATATTGCACTTACATCTTAACCCTCCTATCATCTAAAATAGTTTGGGTACAACTCGTAGTTCAATTCTTAATACCTACTCATACTGTAACATTACCCTAGACCTAAACTAACATAAATAAAATAAATAAAAAGGGAAAGACTCAAACCACATTATCTCCTCCCTAACAAGCCTTCTTACAATCATAGATGCTTACACTGCATGAGCTTTATCCAGTAACAATGAGATAGCAATGTCCCTAAATCACTTTGAGGAGTGTAACTAATATATAACCTCAACAAACTAACCCAGTAACACTAACTAACCACGCGGGGTCGCAGAAATACCTGGATTAGAACCTAGGCGCGGAGCAAACCCTCTCAGTGCTGACGGACCCAGTAGATCTTCCCAGATCATCCGTCTAGGAGAAGGAAAACTCTGAAACAAAACCAAAGGGGAGGGAGGCCTTTTCAGTCTTGGATAACAACCTTCCTAGAGCTGGTGACTCAAACAAATTACCGGTTTGCAAACCTAAACTGCTTAAGGAGTAGATAGGCTCTGTCTATCGCCCGGCTTCCATACTCCTTCTTTACCTATTAGTCAAGCGCAGAGACACTATCTCAGTGATTCGACAAAAACAACCAGCGGTAGATCTTGTTTCTTGGCTAGGCACACTCCACCCCTAAAACTGGACATTTGGGGGTGCTTGAGTACAATATATGCCTGAGCAATTAGATTGGGTTGACCTTCTTCTAATGGGTTGAGGGTACCGGATTGACAGTTCCTGGCTGCTGTTTCCGACTTGTAGTACAGGAGCCCTAACTCTTTGGTAGCGCTTACAGCGGCTGCTCCATCAACAGTTGAATAATATCAGGTTGTTTGTAGTCCACGACGCGCATGGAAAGGGACCCTGCACTCATCCCCGGTGGGCTTTCCTGAGGCCACAATCCTAATTGGAGAAAGGTCAGCAGATGGTCTACTTGTGATGCATGTCTGATGCTCTGCATAACCTCTTGTTTAGCTCCCCCTTACCTAAACCGAAACTCTTTAAAAAATATGACTACAGCACAATCTAAAAATAAGCTTCAACCAGGCTTAGGGACTAACAAATTCAACTTGCCTCCTCCCTTGAGGCTTGCACTCACAAATATCCGTGGGCTTAGAACTAATTTAGCTGATGTTGAAGCATTTCTCTTAACAAATACCCCGGATATCTTAGCACTAATGAGACTAACCTACACTCCCTCGTGTATATATATATATATATATATATATATATATATATATATATATATATATATACTAACCTACGCCCCTCGTATATATATATATATATATATATATATATATATATATATATATATATATATATATATATATATACGAGGGGCGTGCAATAAGTAATGCCCCTCACCCACTTCCCATAGCAGTAGAGAAACGAAACTTGGCACAGTTATTAGTCTTTCTCTACATAGCAATCACCCAGAGTTATGCATTTCTCCCATCGTTTGATGCAGCTCTGGAGACCGTTTTTGTAGAACACTCCAGTTGGTCCTCCAACCACGACGTAACTTCAGAAATCAAGGCTGTATCATCTGGGAAATGCTTTCCCTTCAAAAACAACTCCATGGCTGGGAATAGGTGAAAGTCAGAGGGTGCAAGGTCAGGAAAGTAGGGAGGATGGGGTAGGATTTCATAACCACACGCCCGTACTTCTGATCTGGCGACATGCGAGTTGTGGACCGGAGCATTGTCCTGCAGGAGGAGGGTAGCTTTGCTGATCTTTCCCCGCCTCTTGATTTTGACAACTTCTCTTAATTTCCTCAAAAGTGAAGCATAATAGGCTCCTGTAATTGTGGTAACCTTTGTCAGGAAATCTGTCATCACTACTCCGTCCTGGTCCCAGAAGACTGTGAGCATGACCTTGCCAGCGGAGGGCGGCACTCTTACCTTCTTTGGAGGTGGTGAGTCCAAGTGCATTGACTGGGCTTTGGTCTCTGAATCATAGTGATGGACCCAGGTTTCATCCTGTGTAATCAGTCTTTTGAAAAACTTTGACTCATCTTCTTGGCACATCTCCAAATTCATCCTCGAGCACTCGACGCATTCTCGCTTCTGGAATGGTGTGAGCAACCTGGGAATCTATCTGGCAGACACCTTATGCATATGTAAATAGTCATGAATGATAGTTTCTACAGACCCTGTACTAATCTTGACATCTTGGGCTATTTGGCGAATAGTAATGCGCCGATCTTCCAAAATGGCAGTCTCAACTTGACGGATAGATGCCTCATCAATGGCAGAAGGGGGGAGTCTGGGAGTTGTTTCCACAAACTTCCGGCCATGTTTGAATTCACAATGCCAGCGTTTTACAAGGTCATATGATGGGGCATTATCACCATAAGTTTCTTTCATTTGATCAAAAGTCTCCTGTGGTGTGCGTCCTTTCAAATACAAAAACCGGATCACTGCTCGACATTCAACAGGCTCCATTTCACACCTGACTCAGTTTAAATACCTGTAAAACAGAAACCACAATTAGTTCAGAGCTGTAATTTGCCATAAACCCGTAGAGATAAAAAATAATTGCACATGCAAAATTTCAGCTAGATCAGACAACTGAAAGTGGGTCAGGGGCATTACTTATTGCATACACCTCGTATATATATATATATATATATATATATATATATATATATATATACACACACATATATATATATGTATATATATATATATATATATATATATATATATATATATATATATATATATATATATATAAGTAAACACCCGTTTCAGGACAAGTCTAAATATGTAAATATAGCATTAGGTGTAAATTGTAATGTAATTCTTTGAGTGTATATGCAGTTTCCCCTACGGAGATAGAACGCCATATATTTTCAATTTTTTTCATAACTTACAACTTAGCTATACTTATGCATTGAGCACTATTAAAGTAAATGCTGCGAATTTATACATGAAATATTATATCACCTTATAATATTTTATGTTAATACACGAAATAATGATAAAAATATAATAAAAAGGAATCTTAATTGCCATATTTTTTCGTACGTGTGTGTGGGGGGGGGCGTGTACTGATAGAACACTCATTCCCGGATGGGTATAAGCAATAAATATAGAATTAGTTTTAAATTAAAATGTCTTTTATTCTTTAAGTGTATGTATAGTTTTATTTACACGCTTAAACGGTAAAGTTTGCAAAGAAATTTAAAAAAAAAACGGCAGCTATGTTTCTAATTCTGTTAGAATATTTATTCCATGATGCATAATGATGAGTTGACTAGTTTAGGATTCCTTTAAGAAAATACATATTATTAACGCACGAGCGCGCCCACCGATCATACGAAAAATGTATATATATATATATATATATATATATATATATATATATATATATATATATAAAGTAGTAGCGTTCGTATGTGTGTGTGTGTGTGCCCAACTTCTTCTACAAGACACACAACTAGGCGATCATGACAAAACCTGGCATGATGATGGTGCACAGCATTTTTCAAAGTTAATGTACAAGGTTAAGGTCATAACCTATTCATATATACTTGTATACAACCCACACCATTGAACTGATCATGACAAAACCTGACATGATGATATTATCTGACCTAGGAATTATGCACACTATTTTCAAGGTCAAGGTCAAATGTTATAGCTGCGGATTTGCAAGTTTGTTTATATTATTCTAAATTTAATGTCCAGCAACTGTGTTCTTTATTAGTTAGGTTTATGTGTATTATAGTTTTTGGTAAGTTGAGGACGAAGAAGTCCCTAAACAATATGCCTGTTACACAGAAAATACACAGGCTGTCCATAAAGTCCGTGTGCATTTAAAAAAATTATAACTTTATTTATATTTACGATTTAATAAAATTGTAAAAGAATTGTAAAAGATAAAGTTACATTTGTTAATGCACACGGACTTTACGGCCACCCTATATATTCCTAAATTCATAATGATTGGTACATTAGTTAGAAATAGCATTATGTGCAGAGATCGCGCACTAGCGTGTGAATGACGTAAACAAACCAGCGAACAAAATACCACGTTATCAGAAAATTAAGACAAATCCACTCAATCTTTTTTCTCAATGAGCATGTTGAGTCCAATAAAAAAGAGTGCTCATTTAATAACAAATACAGACAAGAGTACTAGCCTACATTTTATTAAGGCTCACCTGTTCGATCTCTTTGATTTTATGAAGTAAAGTCAGGATAATTTATTTTTTTACATTGTCTTATGTTTAGCAAGTTGCAAATTTCAATACCAGAGTTCGAGTCTCATGTAAGTCTAAAAAGTTTTATAAAAAATACTCGACACGTGCTTTAGAAATTAAAACAAATTGACATAACATAACACAAAAATAATAAATTAATATACATTTTTAATTGTTCACAAAAATAATCATAAAAAGGCATTCGGTGTTATTTAAAAGCAAATCATCTTTATATTTTTATGCCAACACAAATAATACGTCAATACATTAATCGTAGTTACTTACTCTCTTATGCCAGTAATTAGCGTATTTACACCACGAAATTTTTTTTCACGTAAACTATAAAGCGGTAAATGATTGATAAACTCAGGTACTGTAGCAACACTGCTTATATAGTGGGTAGAAATTAGTATGGATAAACGAAATATAATAGAGAGTCTGTGTTTGCATTTCTGAAACCGGATAAATACGGTGGTTCTTGAAGATATTCTCTTATATTCTGGTCATCCTTCTTTTGATCTGCCACTGCTACCAGGTTATCCAAAGGTACTGACTGGCTAACCTTAAATGCATCAAAAATTGATGTTAT
Organism: Euprymna scolopes; assembly: GCF_053919585.1. Lineage (NCBI taxonomy): Eukaryota > Metazoa > Mollusca > Cephalopoda > Sepiida > Sepiolidae > Euprymna > Euprymna scolopes. The sequence continues at coordinate 10,881,982 of NC_136482.1, read as the reverse complement.
TGCGCAGCCCCCCTTTTTTTTCAAAACTCAATCATGCTCTGAAAAGCCAAAAATAAAAACAATAATTTTCCTCTTCAAAACATAACTAATCACCATGGAAAATATATGAAGAACCTGGAGCATGAAAACATTTATCAAAATGACTCGATTCAGCATGAAATTACTTGAAAAGGTTTGATATGCCGTAAAATAACAGTAGTAATATAACAAAAGATGCAAAATAAGTTTCTTTATAGAAATGATTATATGGCATTCAGAACTTGATATAGGAGACATTAATTCATTCATTCATTAATTCATTCATTTATTCATTCATTCGCTAAAAACGCCGGATGTTATTCAAAGGGCGGAAGATAAATCTACCGAAAATTGTTTCCATAAACGTTACTGCACTTTTATCCTTCTAAACTGATTACTGTT